>NW_028162208.1:0-52725 GCF_964263955.1 Coregonus lavaretus | reverse complement strand
GGAGAGAGAGCGAGAGATAATTGTTTACAGGTGTGTGTTTGTAACAGTAGTTAACAGGTGTGTGTTTGTAACAGTAGTTAACAGGTGTGTGTTTGTAACAGTAGTTAACAGGTGTGTGTTTGGCAGGTACCTTTAGTCTGTTCCTCTCCTGTCTTTGTGTCGCTGCCTTTCTGAGAGTCGATCATCAGCTGTAAGAAATCCACCCGACTCTGGAAGCAAAAAGAAATGATGTAAAATCCATCCAATCACAATCAACACAAACATATTCTACTGGATCTGGTCCAATCACAACCAACACTAAATATAACATCCACTGATCGCTAACACTAAATATAACATCCACTGCTAGTATCTTGTATTAATCTAACAGCACATTTTATGTCCTAAAAAAAACAGACTTCACCCTCCCTACACCTCTGATGAATATAACAGGAAACCTGTTCGATCACCATGCACTGCAAAATCATTCTGACTATGGATACGGAGAACATCAACACATTAACATCAACACGCCAGAGGATATACCCATTGGACTTGGGGCTCTGCTGGGAGTTTACCTCATATTTAGATTTTTGTATTCTGCCACAAAAATATTTTATTCTGCTTTATTCTGCTTTATTCTGCTTTGCCACTAAAATCATAATAAACACTGACAACTAAAATATTGTGTTATTGTTGTTATGTGTATTATTATTATGTGTATTATTATTATTATTATTATTATTATTATTATTAATATTATTAAATTACTATATTATTATTATTAATATTATATTATTATTATTATTCTTATTATTCATATTATTATTATTATTATTATTATTATTATTATATTATTATTATTATTATTATTATTCATATTATTATTATTATTATTATTAATAATAATACCCACAGGTGGCGGGGGTGTTCAAAAACTAACCCCAAAAGGTTCTTCAAAAGGATCCATTAAAAGGGGTTCTTTGAATAACCATTTTAAAGGGTTATCCGAAGAACTTATCAGGGTTCTCTCACGGTTTTAATTTGAAGAACCCTTAAAGGATACTCCAGCAACCTTTTCTTTTTAGAGTGTCCCCTATGCACTCGCAATGGCCGATGCACGCTTCGTATTTTAGAGTGTCCCCTATGCACTCGCAATGGCCGATGCACGCTTCGTATTTTAGAGTGTCCCCTATGCACTCGCAATGGCCGATGCACGCTCCGTATTTTAGAGTGTCCCCTATGCACTCGCAATGGCCGATGCACGCTTCGTATTTTAGAGTGTCCCCTATGCACTCGCAATGGCCGATGCACGCTTCGTATTTTAGAGTGTCCCCTGTGCACTCGCAATGGCCGATGCGCGCTTCGTATTTTAGAGTGTCCCCTATGCACTCGCAATGGCCGATGCACGCTTCGTATTTTAGAGTGTCCCTTATGCACTCGCAATGGCCGATGCACGCTTCGTATTTTAGAGTGTCCCCTATGCACTCGCAATGGCCGATGCACGCTTCGTATTTTAGAGTGTCCCCTATGCACTCGCAATGGCCGATGCACGCTTCGTATTTTAAAGACATATTAAATATCTCGGTTGTTAAATAGTTGCTGTTGAGCTCAATATTAAGAGATGACAAAATCAAATATATACCCACAGAAATCTGAGAACAACAGCAGCTGCTTCCAAAGCTATGTATTCCCACAATTAGATTTAGAAATATTATCCAATCAGAAAGCTTTTCTTCTCCCTCCCAGAGAGCACATCGGGTGAGAGGGAGAGCGTGGCTCACAGGTCCCAGTGAAACAGGCCCATGGGCTGGGAAATGCACGAGGGGGATTGAAAGAGTGAACACTTCTGAAAAAAGGGTAGCGAATCGTAACGCTGCCAGTGTGTTGTTTATTTGATGTAAAGTGTTGCATGATGCAACGTTGTTAATGTTGAGCTGTTATAAACTAAGTGTGATAAACCACTTAGGCTACACTAAGATAAACCATACTGTACTGTATAACCAATACGGAACAAGAAACCACAACAAATGAATGCCAAACGGCTACCTAAGTATGGCTCCCAATCAGAGACAACGAGCTACAGCCGTCTCAGATTGGGAGCCACCCTGGCTAACATAGATATACAAAACCTAGAAATAAACACCCTGGCTCAACATACGAGAGTCCCCAGAGCCAGGGCGTGACAGCTACAGCATACAATGACAGTCTAGACGTTTCCTTGCTTCCAACTTTGTGGAAGAACTTGACTGGCCTGCACAAAGCCCTGACCTCAACACCATCGAACACCTTTGGGATGAATTGGAACGCTGACTGCGAGCCAGGCCTAATCGCCCAACATCAGTGCCCGCAGCAATGTTCCAACATCTAGTGTAAAGCCTTCCCAGAAGAGTGGAGGCTGTTATAGCAGCAAAGGGGGGAACAACTCCATATTACAGTTTTTCTCCATTGGTTTGGCTCATTTCTTGAAACAGAAATTACATTCTCAAAACTACATGGACAAACCTCCAAACCACTTGGCAATTGTTCACAACAGAATTGAATTTCTCATTCATTTCATCAAATTGCAAATGTCTAAGTACATGTCTCAATGTCTCAGTACATCTTTGCAAATGATTAAGTACAGGTAGCCTACATTTAGCACAATTTCCAAGTGAATAGATCTTGTTGATCTAAACTGATTGTTGATTCTCAGTCTAATGGTTGTTCGCTCCAAAACGTGTCAGCGTCATTTCATTGTATAAGTCATCACATGCACAATAGTCTGTTCAATTGTCAAAATTAGTCAAGAACATAATACCATGAATACCATATATGAATCCCTTGGAACATTTGATAAATTTATTACAGCAATTGACAGTCAGGTGAAACTAGAACTTGACTAACGAAGGAGGAGTTTCACACATCTCAGATGACCAATCAAACAGTATGTTTAGTTACCTGACAGGTGCTGTCCATGACTGTGAATGCTGCCAAACATGTATGTAAAGAGCTTGACCATGCAGGACCAGTACAATTTCTGAACATGGAGGCACCTGGCCAAGTAAATGAACAAGGGCAACTGCCTGCTCGAGGAAGAGGAAGAAGAAGAGGAGGAGGAGGAGTAAGGGTGCGTGGTGGTGGAATAGGGGGAAGAGGCCGAGGAGCACGAAGACACCATGCTGTCCCGGATGAAATTCGGGCCACAATTATAGACCATGTCATCAACCATGGCCTCACAATGGCGGAGGCAGGTCGCCGAGTGCAGCCTAATGTGCCTCGCTCAACAGTCTCCTCCATCATACAAAACTTTCGCTGGGAAAACAGGTATGTAGTCAGTCAATGATGGAATTATATGTTGTATAGGACAGGACACTGTGCATAGAGCAAGAAATATATTTATTTACATATTTACCTATTCATTTAGTGTGTGTGTGTGATAGGCCTACAGTAATATCTTACCTCAATGGGATGTTATGATACTAAAAATGACAAGAAAAACATTGGAGAAAATAAACTATGGAATAGTTTATTTTCTACAGTATTGATGATACAGTTTACAGTAGTATTCCAGTCACTGTGCAGTGATGCATTAGAATTGTGGTAAAGTTACTGTAAGTAAAACAACAATACAATTACATAGGTAACTCATTCTGTAAGGAATACATAAGGTATACATTACGAATGGAGTGTTGTCCTTTGACTTCTATATCTAGGATTGGACGACAACCTTGCACAGGTGGCAGAGGAAAACTTCTCAATGAACAACAAGAACAAGAGATCTGTAACATGGTGATGGCAAATAATGCCATCACATTGAGACAGATCCGCGCTGCAATCCTACAAGACAATGCCATATTCCAAAATGTCAACTCTATAAGCATCTCCACAATAGACCGGATATTGAAGAAGCATCAGATGACAATGAAGCAAATTTACAGGGTACCATTTGAGAGGAACTCTGATAGAGTGAAAGAGCTGCGGTACCATTATGTACATGTAAGTCAGTTACTGGTTGTCCATCATTATAACATTTTTACAATTAAGCAGTGGTTCCCAAACTTTTTTGGCTTCAGTACCCACTTTACCTGATTTGTGTATCCAGGTAATCCAGGTATGGAAGTATTTGATTTATCTGACTTCAACATTTCGCCTAAAAACTGCAGCTTACTGTATGATGCAATTATCATTATAATCCTTATTTTGAAGAATATAACATACAATAAGAAAAGGGGTCAAAGAGCTGCAATTAGTGCCTCCCATGTAAATCTATCTAATACTGTGGGTTTTACTGTAACATTTCAGTAAGTCTAGTCATTGATGATTTCCCCCCTCCCCTTTCTGTCAAATACCCCCTGTAGTACCTCTGCATAGGGGTACATGTACCCCAGGTTTGGAACCACTGGAGTAGTGGCCAGTAGTATATTGAACTTGTGGAGAACATAGAACATTCCTATGTAATTGTCTGTAACTGTAGTGTATGACTCTTCTGTATGACTGATTTGATGTTTTCTTTTTTTACGCTATTGTAGAGAATAATGGCATTGGAAGGAAACGAGACCCATCACATCCTCGTGTTTGTGGATGAAGCTGGCTTCAACCTGGCCAAGGGCCGAAGACGTGGCCGTAATATTATTGGCCACCGGGCCATGGTGGATGTCCCAGGCCAGCGAGGGGGCAATATAACTATGTGTGCTGCCATATCGGAGAATGGTGTGGCCACTCACATCCCCAGTCTTGGCCCATACAATACACAGAAGCTCCTCATCTTCTTGGACCGCCTTCATGTTGATTTGATCCCTGAAAATGAGAGCGGTCTCGTAGGGCCTCACCTACCACAATATGTCATTGTATGGGACAATGTGAATTTCCACCGTGGCCCGCTCATCAGGGCCTGGTTCACTACTCATCCAAGGATGGTCATGGTGTTCCTACCACCTTACTCTCCTTTCCTCAATCCTATTGAGGAGTATTTCTCCGCTTGGAGGTGGAGAGTGTATGAGCATCGGGCTCAAGATCAGAGGTCCCTGCTCCATGCAATGGACGCTGCGTGTGAGGATATTACAGGAGATCAGTGTAGGGGATGGTTGCGACATGCACGCCGTTTCTTCCCTCGTTGCATCGCAAGGGAGAATATACGCTGTGATGTGGACGAGAATCTGTGGCCAGACAGACAGCAGCGTGTGGATGGCCAGGAGGGTGAGGACAGCGACCAGTGAAGAACTGTTAGTTGTGAAACTCCAGCTTTATTTACAGCACTGTAGGCTGCATATAATTTTCATTGTTTTTTGTTTGTGTGTTTATATTACAGTATATTATGCTGTATACATTTTCTTTTTACTCTGATGTATGGAAGTTACTTTATGTGTGTGAATGATAATGGTTACAATTTCCTTGGCAGTATGAGTGCAATGTGTGATGTCAAACCTTGGAGGCTACTCTTACCCTAAAATCCTATTTATTTTTTTCAGTTTTATACACAATTGTATTCTGTTAGCTAGACAAAAAACAGTACAGTAACCATTGTCAATGAAGGACTGGGCTAAGACTGAAAGGTGGACATGAGGGATATTTCAATGGTCCTCTGCCATAGTGACAAAACATCTAAACATTTTGACTTGCAGTGCTTACACAATGCCAAAGGGACGAAGCATTTTGGGGGCACTGACTGTTTAAATGAGAAGGAAATTTAGTTTTGACACATGCGTGAACTGTTTTGGGAGAGGTATGAGCTTTTGCAGGTGAACCATGGTGTTGTGCCGAACCATCCACGTTATTTTGGCTAAAGCACCAAGAGTGTTGAGAACGTCCGGTCTGTTTCAAGAAATGAGCCAAAGCAATTGAGAAGGATCTTTGCCATTTTCGTGGCACTGACTCCTTATATGGAAAAGGAATTTAGTTTTGAAGCATGAGTGAACAGTTTTAGGAGAGATATGAGCTTTTGCAAGTGAGCTATAGTGTTGTGCTGAACTGTAAGACTGTTTTGCCAAATGATCTTAGAGTTTTGAGAATGTAATTTCTGTTTCAAGAAATGAGCCAAACCAATGGAGAAAAACTGTAATGAACATGATTTTGGAGTGAGATGTTTGTTCGACGAGCGGGTGTCCACATACTCATGTCATGATTGCAATGGGGTTCACTTTAGCTAACAGTTAGCTAGCTAGTTAGCTTGCTCGTATCTTGCTAATTTAGCTAAAAAAAACTAAATAAAAACACACTCTCGACTCTCACACACAAAGGGCCCTGCAACGTGAAGGGTTGTCGGTAGTGAAAAAGGGAAGCATCATCTAAGATGTGATTCCAACTAATTATAAGCTAAAATATCTTCAGATTCAAAATTAGATTTTTTTCATAATTTTTTATTTCCTAAAGGTAAACACTAAACAGAGTATGCCCTTGTAAGGGAGAGGGTTAATACTCGGTTCCAGGAACCGACAACAAGTGCTTGACATATGGCATTGGTTCTCGGCGTAATTGAGAATTTTAAAAAAATTGATCTGATCACTTGTTTGGTCGCTGCTATCCCCGACTGTTTGTTTTGTATTGCGAAATGAAGGTGAACTTTTCTCTGTGTGAAGGAGGTGAACTTCATGACCAGAGATTCTCTGCACTGTGTTTATAAATGCGGGAAGTACAAGAGAGCTGGAAAGTGTGGAGAGTGGATCAGTAGTTTGTAATGGGACCAGGCGAGCTACCAAGGCTGTGTATTTACATCCAACGGCCACACGGCGGCAGTATTGGGTTCGGAAAAGAAAATGTGTGGATGACCAAGTCAAAACACTACAATTAGGCCTAGCTGAGTGAAATTAGAAATATTTCTTGATAAATAACATCAATCAACCAATATATATATTGATTGTGCTCATGATTATGTGTTTGTGTCTTATGTTTTGATTTATGAAGGTTAATAAATACACAGACGACCTTGTTCTTTAGTGGAATGATTTTTATTGATTTGTGATTATTAAAGTTTAAAACAAAGCAGCTGCAGCGATCATTTCAACAGACGGTAAAGATTCTATTTTGGAAAGATTGCACAGCAGAACACCCAGAGGAACAAAATGAGAGTAGAGTTCTAGAGAACACCAGTTAGAGTTCTAAATTCTAGGAGAATCCTAGCCTCCAGCCAGTAGTGTGCAGGATCCACACATGACATCTGCCATGGATTGAATACCCCTGGTGTCTGAATTTAACAAGACATGTACCCCTAATGCATCCATAGTATTACTATCTTTCTTTTATCTGGTGAAAATGTGTTTCTGAGCCCTACTCAAACTGAGACCAGGATTCAATCCCAGCTCTTTGTCAGCTATGTGCCATTTAAAGGTAATTTCCGGTTGAGCCAACATATGCAACATTTATCATGAATGCAGTCTTATTGTCATATTATATTCAGTAGCCTATTGAATCCCAGCCTGAATATTCATTAGCCTATAGCAGGGTAAGGTCTGAATATTCAGAGAGAGAGAGAGAGAGAGAGAGAGAGAGAGAGAGAGAGAGAGAGAGAGAGAGAGAGAGAGAGAGAGAGAGAGAGAGAGAGAGAGAGAGAGAGAGAGAGAGAGAGAGAGAGAAAGAGAGAGAGAAAGAGAGAGAGAGAGAGAGAGAGAGAGAGAGAGAGAGAAAGAGAGAGAGAAAGAGAGAGCGAGAGAGAGAGAGATAGAAAGTTATATACTTTTGTGGTGCACTTCACAAAATAGATGGTATCATGAGGAAGGAAAAGTATGTGGATATATTGAAGCAACATCTCAAGACATCAGCCAGGAAGTTAAAGCTTCGTCGAAAATGGGTCTTCCAAATGGACATTGACCCCACGCATACTTCCAAAGTTGTGGCAAAATGGCTTAAGGACAACAAAGTCAAGGAATTAGAGTGGCCATCACAAAGCCCTGACCTCAATCCTATAGAAAATGTGTGGGCAGAACTGAAAAGGCGTGTGCGAGCAAGGAGGCCTACAAACCTGGCTCAGTTACACCTGCTCTGTCAGGAGGAATGGGCCAAAACCCAACTTATTGTGGGAAGCTTGTGGAAGGCTACCTGAAACGTTTGACCCAAGTTAAACAATTTAAAGGCAATGCTACCAAATACTAATTGAGTGTATGTAAACTTCTGTCTCACTGGGAATGTGATGAAAGAAATAAAAGCTGAAATAAATCATTCTCCCGAGTGGTGCAGCGGTCTAAGGCACTGCATCTCAGTGCTTGACCTGTCACTACAGACCCCCTGGTTCGATTCCAGGCTGTATCACAACCGGCCGTGATTGGGAGTCCCATAGGGCGGCGCACAATTGGCCCAGCTTCGTCCGGCTTTGGCCGGTGTAGGCCGTCATTGTAAGTAAGAATTTGTTCTTAACTGACTTGCCTAGTTAAATAAAGGTAAAATAAAATAAAATAAAATAAAAAAATAACAATCTGACATTTCACATTCTTAAAATAATGTAGTGATCCTAACTGACCTAAGACAGGGCATTTGTTACTAGGATTACATTTCAGGAATTGTGAAAAACTGAGTTTAAATGTATTTGGCTAAGGTGTATGTAAACTTCCAACTTCAACTGTAGATAGATAGATAGAGTGATAGATATACTCATATGTTAGATAGATAGATAGACTCATATGTTAGACAGATAGATCGATAGATAGATGGTAGGGTTGGGTTGGGTAGGGTACTCCTGCATTTGGTCATGTGTTTGGACTCTTGAGAGAGGTGGAGGTGGTGTTGTTAGGGGTGTTGCTACGGGGCTCCAGCCTCAGTTTGATTGGTCTTTTGGGCATCAGCAGACCCTGGATATCCATCTCCAAAGGGATCTATAGAGAATAACAGAACAGAACAGAACATAACCCTGGTTGTCCATCTCCAACAGGATATATAGAGAATAACAGAACAGAACCTGGTTGTCCATCTCCAACAGGATCTATAGAGAATAACAGAACAGAACAGAACATAACCCTGGTTATCCATCTCCAACAGGATCTATAGAGAATAACAGAACAGAACCTGGTTGTCCATCTCCAACAGGATCTATAGAGAATAACAGAACATAACCCTGGTTGTCCATCTCCAACAGGATCTATATAGAATAACAGAACAGAATATAACCCTGGTTGTCCATCTCCAACAGGATCTATAGAGAATAACAGAACAGAACGTAACCCTGGTTGTCCATCTCCAACAGGATCTATAGAGAATAACAGAACAGACTATAACCCTGGTTGTCCATCTCCAACAGGATCTATAGAGAATAACAGAACAGAACGTAACCCTGGTTGTCCATCTCCAACATGATCTATAGAGAATAACAGAACAGAACAGAACATAACCCTGGTTGTCCATCTCCAACAGGATCTATAGAGAATAACAGAACAGAACATAACCCTGGTTGTCCATATCCAACAGGATCTATAGAGAATAACAGAACAGAATATAACCCTGGTTGTCCATCTCCAATGGGATCTATAGAGAATAACATGACGTGACAGAACATAGCATATATCTATTTATTTCAGGGGACTGCAGATGTAAATGAGCTGTTAGCTAAATCTGGTGCAACTTCTCACTTCTGAGACTTTTGTTTCACCTTGTCCCTGTCCAAAGAAACGTAATAAATTATTTAACCCTGGATGCCAATCTCCAACTATGAGACGCTTTGTGAATACGGCCCTGGATTCAACAACTTGCATTATGGGATAATGTCCATTGGAAGTGTGTTTTAGTCCAGGACAAGGTTTAATACTGTGGTCCTTTGTAGCTCAGTTGGTAGAGCATGGGCCTTGTAACGCCGGGTTAACGGGGACCACCTATAAGTAAAATGATCTCCAACTCGCTGGTTGGACACTGCTGTGGGCGTGTCTGTGGGCGTGTGTGTGGGCGTGTGCGCTGTGTGTGTTGTGTTGAAAACATGATTGTGTCTCCCGAGTGGCGCAGTTGTCTAAGGCACTGCATTGCAGTGCTATCTCTGCCACTAGAGATCCTGGTAGAGCATGGGCCTTGTAACGCCAGGTTAACGGGGACCACCCATACCTAAAATGTATGCATGACTATATGTCACTTTGGATAAAAGCATCCTGCTAAAGGGATATATATTATTGTTATTTACATGATCTTATAATTATGTGTCCATGATCTCCAACTCACTGGTTGGACACTACTGTTTATGTGTGTGTGTGTGTGGGCGTTGTGTGTGTTGGGGTGATCTTTGGACGTCTGATAACTCCTGTTACATAACCCTCCCCAGCATTAACCACAATTCTAGGATTAGATCCCAGAGCCCCCAGTACTAACAGGAACCATTAGGTACTAATCTAACCACTGATCTAGGACCTGATTCCCCTGACCATGTGAAAACAGGTGGTGACCATGTTAAAACAGCTGGTGACCATGCTAAAACAGGTCCATGTTAAAACAGGTGGTGACCATGTTAAAACAGGTGGTGACCATGTTAAACAGGCGGTGACCATGTTAAAACAGGCGGTGACCATGTTAAAACAGGCGGTGACCATGTTAAAACAGGTCCATGTTAAAACAGGTGGTGACCATGTTAAAACAGGTCCATGTTAAAACAGGTGGTGACCATGTTAAAACAGGTGGTGACCATGTTAAAACAGGTGGTGCCATGTTAAAACAGGTGGTGACCATGTTAAAACAGGTGGTGACCATGTTAAAACAGGCGGTGACCATGTTAAAACAGGTGGTGACCATGTTAAAACAGGCGGTGACCATGTTAAAACAGGTGGTGACCATGTTAAAACAGGTCCATGTTAAAACAGGTGGTGACCATGTTAAAACAGGTCCATGTTAAAACAGGTGGTGACCATGTTAAAAAAGGTCCATGTTAAAACAGGTGGTGACCATGTTAAAACAGGTGGTGACCATGTTAAAACAGGTGGTGACCATGTTAAAACAGGCGGTGACCATGTTAAAACAGGTCAATGTTAAAACAGGTGGTGACCATGTTAAACAGGTGGTGACCATGTTAAAACAGGCGGTGACCATGTTAAAACAGGCGGTGACCATGTTAAAACAGGTCCATGTTAAAACAGGTGGTGACCATGTTAAAACAGGTCCATGTTAAAACAGGTGGTGACCATGTTAAAACAGGTGGTGACCATGTTAAAACAGGTGGTGACCATGTTAAAACAGGTGGTGACCATGTTAAAACAGGCGGTGACCATGTTAAAACAGGTGGTGACCATGTTAAAACAGGTGGTGACCATGTTAAAACAGGCGGTGACCATGTTAAAACAGGTCAATGTTAAAACAGGTGGTGACCATGTTAAACAGGCGGTGACCATGTTAAAACAAGCGGTGACCATGTTAAAACAGGCGGTGACCATGTTAAAACAGGTCCATGTTAAAACAGGTGGTGACCATGTTAAAACAGGTCCATGTTAAAACAGGTGGTGACCATGTTAAAACAGGTGGTGACCATGTTATAACAGGTGGTGACCATGTTAAAACAGGTGGTGACCATGTTAAAACAGGTGGTGACCATGTTAAAACAGGCGGTGACCATGTTAAAACAGGTGGTGACCATGTTAAAACAGGCGGTGACCATGTTAAAACAGGTGGTGACCATGTTAAAACAGGTCCATGTTAAAACAGGTGGTGACCATGTTAAAACAGGTCCATGTTAAAACAGGTGGTGACCATGTTAAAAACAGGTGGTGACCATGTTAAAACAGGCGGTGACCATGTTAAAACAGGTCAATGTTAAAACAGGTGGTGACCATGTTAAACAGGTGGTGACCATGTTAAAACAGGCAGTGACCATGTTAAAACAGGTGGTGGCCATGTTAAAACAGGTGGTGGCCATGTTAAAACAGGTCCATGTTAAAACAGGTCCATGTTAAAACAGGTGGTGACCATGTTAAACAGGTCGTGACCATGTTAAAATAGGTGGTGACCATGTTAAAACAAGAGGTGACCATGCTAAAACAGGTGGTGAACATGTTAAAACAGGTGGTGACCATGCTAAAACAGGTCCATGTTAAAACAGGTGGTGACCATGCTAAAACAGGTCTATGTTAAAACAGATGCTAACATTTTTACATTTTAGTCATTTAGCAGACGCTCTTATCCAGAGTGACTTACATGAGCAATTACGTTAAGTGCCTTGCTCAAGGGCACATCAACAGATTTTTCACCTAGTCGGCTCGGAAATTAGAACCAGCGACCTTTCGGTTACTGGCACAACGCTCTTAACCACTAAGCTATCTGCCGCTACCAAGTTAACCAAGTTAAATCAGCTCCATGTTAAAACAAGTGCTGCGGCAAGTTACAGCCTCTATCCAACTCTATGAATGATACTGATATTTGATGATGTCATATTCCGTCTGCTCAGGTGAGCGTCTCACCTCGGTCTCGTCGCAGACGGAGAATGTGAAACTCTGGAGGATCTCGACCATGGCCAGTTTGATCATGATCAGGGCGAAACGCATCCCGATACAGTTCCTGGGCCCCGCCCCGAACGGCATGTACGTGTACGGGTCAATAGACTCCTTGTTCTCCTTACTGAACCTGGACAGGGAGAGGGCAGACACATTACACATTGGATTGGAGTTGATTTGGGGTTGTGGTTCAGTCACATTACACATTGGATTGGAGTTGATTTGGGGTTGTGGTTCAGTCACATTACACATTGGATTGTAGTTGATTTGTGGTTGTGGTTCAGTCACATTACACATTGGATTGGAGTTGATTTGTGGTTGTGGTTCAGTCACATTACACATTGGATTGGAGTTGATTTGTGGTTGTGGTTCAGTCACATTACACATTGGATTGGAGTTGATTTGTGGTTGTGGTTCAGACACATTGTATTGTAGTTGATTTGTGGTTGTGGTTAAGACACATTACACATTGGATTGGAGTTGATTTGTGGTTGTGGTTCAGTCACATTACACATTGGATTGGAGTTGATTTGTGGTTGTGGTTCAGACACATTGTATTGTAGTTGATTTGTGGTTGTGGTTCAGACACATTACACATTATATTGTAGTTGATTTGTGGTTGTGGTTCAGTCACATTGTATTGTAGTTGATTTGTGGTTGTGGTTCAGTCACATTACACATTATATTGTAGTTGATTTGTGGTTGTGGTTCAGTCACATTACACATTATATTGTAGTTGATTTGTGGTTGTGGTTCAGTCACATTACATTGTAGTTGATTTGTGGTTGTGGTTCAGTCACATTACACATTATATTGTAGTTGATTTGTGGTTGTGGTTCAGTCACATTACACATTATATTGTAGTTGATTTGTGGTTGTGGTTCAGTCACATTACACATTGTATAGTAGTTGATTTGTGGTTGTGGTTCAGTCACATTACACATTGTATTGTAGTTGATTTGTGGTTGTATTTCAGTCACATTACATTGTAGTTGATTTGTGGTTGTGGTTCAAACACATTACACATTGTATTGTAGTTGATTTGTGGTTGTGGTTCAGTCACATTACACATTGTATTGTAGTTGATTTGTGGTTCAGTCACATTACACATTGTATTGTAGTTGATTTGTGGTTGTGGTTCAGACATATTACACATTGTATTGTAGTTGATTTGTGGTTGTGGTTCTGTCGCATTACACATTGTATTGTAGTTGATTTGTGGTTGTGGTTCAGTCAAATTACACATTGTATTGTAGTTGATTTGTGGTTGTGGTTCAGTCACATTACACATTGTATTGTAGTTGATTTGTGGTTGTGGTTCAGTCACATTACACATTGTATTGTAGTTGATTTGTGGTTGTGGTTCAGTCACATTACACATTGTTTTGTAGTTGATTTGTGGTTGTGGTTCAGTCACATTACACATTGTATTGTAGTTGATTTGTGGTTGTATTTCTGTCACATTACATTGTAGTTGATTTGTGGTTGTGGTTCAAACACATTACACATTGTATTGTAGTTGATTTGTGGTTGTGGTTCAGTCACATTACACATTGTATTGTAGTTGATTTGTGGTTGTGTTTCTGTCGCATTACATTGTAGTTGATTTGTGGTTGTGGTTCAGTCACATTACACATTGTATTGTAGTTGATTTGTGGTTGTGGTTCAGTCACATTGTATTGTAGTTGATTTGTGGTTGTGGTTCAGTCACATTACACATTGTATTGTAGTTGATTTGTGGTTGTGGTTCAGTCACATTACACATTGTATTGTAGTTGATTTGTGGTTGTGGTTCAGTCACATTACACATTGTATTGTAGTTGATTTGTGGTTGTATTTCTGTCACATTACATTGTAGTTGATTTGTGGTTGTGGTTCAAACACATTACACATTGTATTGTAGTTGATTTGTGGTTGTGGTTCAGTCATATTACACATTGTATTGTAGTTGATTTGTGGTTGTGTTTCTGTCGCATTACATTGTAGTTGATTTGTGGTTGTGGTTCAGTCACATTACACATTGTATTGTAGTTGATTTGTGGTTGTGGTTCAGTCACATTGTATTGTAGTTGATTTGTGGTTGTGGTTCAGTCACATTACACATTGTATTGTAGTTGATTTGTGGTTGTGGTTCAGTCACATTACACATTGTATTGTAGTTGATTTGTGGTTGTGGTTCAGTCACATTACACATTGTATTGTAGTTGATTTGTGGTGGTGGTTCAGTCACATTACATTGTAGTTGATTTGTGGTTGTGGTTCAGTCACATTACACATTATATTGTAGTTGATTTGTGGTTGTGGTTCAGTCACATTACACATTGTATTGTAGTTGATTTGTGGTTGTGGTTCAGTCACATTACACATTGTATTGTAGTTGATTTGTGGTTGTATTTCAGTCACATTACATTGTAGTTGATTTGTGGTTGTGGTTCAAACACATTACACATTGTATTGTAGTTGATTTGTGGTTGTGGTTCAGTCACATTACACATTGTATTGTAGTTGATTTGTGGTTGTGGTTCAGTCACATTACACATTGTATTGTAGTTGATTTGTGGTTGTATTTCTGTCACATTACATTGTAGTTGATTTGTGGTTGTGGTTCAAACACATTACACATTGTATTGTAGTTGATTTGTGGTTGTGGTTCAGTCAAATTACACATTGGATTGTAGTTGATTTGTGGTTGTGGTTCAGTCACATTGTATTGTAGTTGATTTGTGGTTGTGGTTCAGACACATTACACATTGTATTGTAGTTGATTTGTGGTTGTGGTTCAGACACATTACACATTATATTGTAGTTGATTTGTGGTTGTGGTTCAGTCACATTGTATTGTAGTTGATTTGTGGTTGTGGTTCAGACACATTACACATTGTATTGTAGTTGATTTGTGGTTGTGGTTCAGTCACATTGTATTGTAGTTGATTTGTGGTTGTGGTTCAGACACATTGTATTGTAGTTGATTTGTGGTTGTGGTTCAGACACATTACACATTATATTGTAGTTGATTTGTGGTTGTGGTTCAGACACATTACACATTATATTGTAGTTGATTTGTGGTTGTGGTTCAGTCACATTGTATTGTAGTTGATTTGTGGTTGTGGTTCAGACACATTACACATTATATTGTAGTTGATTTGTGGTTGTGGTTCAGTCACATTGTATTGTAGTTGATTTGTGGTTGTGGTTCAGTCACATTACACATTGTATTGTAGTTGATTTGTGGTTGTGGTTCAGTCACATTACACATTATATTGTAGTTGATTTGTGGTTGTGGTTCAAACACATTACACATTGTATTGTAGTTGATTTGTGGTTGTGGTTCAGTCACATTACACATGGTATTGTAGTTGATTTGTGGTTGTGGTTCAGTCACATTACACATTGTATTGTAGTTGATTTGTGGTTGTGGTTCAGTCACATTACACATTGTTTTGTAGTTGATTTGTGGTTGTTGTTCAGTCACATTACACATTGTATTGTAGTTGATTTGTGGTTGTATTTCTGTCACATTACATTGTAGTTGATTTGTGGTTGTGGTTCAAACACATTACACATTGTATTGTAGTTGATTTGTGGTTGTGGTTCAGTCACATTACACATTGTATTGTAGTTGATTTGTGGTTGTGTTTCTGTCGCATTACATTGTAGTTGATTTGTGGTTGTGGTTCAGTCACATTACACATTGTATTGTAGTTGATTTGTGGTTGTGGTTCAGTCACATTGTATTGTAGTTGATTTGTGGTTGTGGTTCAGTCACATTACACATTGTATTGTAGTTGATTTGTGGTTGTGGTTCAGCCACATTACACATTGTATTGTAGTTGATTTGTGGTTGTGGTTCAGTCACATTACACATTGTATTGTAGTTGATTTGTGGTTGTGGCTCAGACACATTACACATTGTATTGTAGTTGATTTGTGGTTGTGGTTCAGTCACATTACACATTGTATTGTAATTGATTTGTGGTTGTGGTTCAGTCACATTACACATTGTATTGTAGTTGATTTGTGGTTGTGATTCAGTCACATTACACATTGTATTGTAGTTGATTTCTGGTTGTGGTTCAGACAAAACACATTGCATTGCAGTATAATGATGCACTGTAGTTGTGGTTACATTGCAGCAGTGTGTTTATCCTTGTGTTGTGGTAAAGTAGTGCTTGTGCTGTGGTTGTGCTGTGGTTGTGATATGGTTGAATTGTGGTTGTGCTGTGGTTGTGTTATTGTTGAATTGTGGTAGTGCTGTGGTTGTATTGTGGTTGTGCTGTGGTTGTGCTGTGGTTACAGTGTGGTCCAGTACCTCTCTGGTTTGAACTCCTCAGGGTCGGACCAGATCTCTGGGTCGCGGTGGAGTGTCCATGTGGGAACCAGGATAACGCAGTCTTTGGGGATGACGATGCCGTTGATCTCCACCGTCTTCTTGGCGACCCTCTCCAGTCGGGCGGCGATGGGATACAGTCTCAGAGACTCGTTCAACACACTGTCCAGATAGTCCATCTGCATCAGAGCTTCGTACTGGATAGGAGCCTGAACCGGGGTTACACATACATCAGTACCTTACCACATCTGGCACCGGGGTTACACACACATCAGTACCTCAACACATCTGACACCGGGGTTACACACACATCAGTACCTCAACACATCTGGCACCGGGGTTACAAACACATCAGTACCTCAACACATCTGGCACCGGGGTTACACACACGTCAGTACCTCAACACATCTGGCACCGGGGTTACACACACGTCAGTACCTCACCACATCTGGCACCGGGGTTACACATACATCAGTACCTCACCACATCTGGCACCGGGGTTACACACACGTCAGTACCTCACCACATCTGGCACCGGGGTTACACATACAGTACCGGTCAAAAGTTTTAGAACACCTACTCATTCAAGGGTGTTTCTTTATTTTTACTATTTTCTACATTGTAGAATAATAGTGAAGACATCAAAACTATGAAATAACACATATGGAATCATGTAGTAACCAAAAAAGTGTTAAACAAATCCAAATATATTTTATATTTGAGATTCTTCAAATAGCCACCCTTTGTCTTGATGACAGCACTGCACAGTCTTGGCATTCTCTCATTCATCTTCATGTGGTAGTCACCTGGAATGCATTTCAATTAACAGGTGTGCCTTCTTAAAAGTTCATTTGTGGAATTTCTTTCCTTCTTAAGCCAATCAGTTGTGTTGTGACAAGATAGGGGGGTATACAGAAGATAGCCCTATTTGGTAAAAGACCAAGTCCCTATTATGGCAAGAACAGCTCAAATAAGCAAAAAGAAACTACAGTCCATCATTACTTTAAGACATGAAGGTCAGTCAATACGGAACATTTCAAGAACTTTGAAAGTTTCTTCAAGTGCAGTTGCAGAAACCCATCAAGCGCTATGATGAAACTGGCTCTCATGAGGACCGCCACAGGAATGGAAGACCCAGAGTTACCTCTGCTGCAGAGGATAAGTTCATTAGAGTTACTAGCCTCAGAAATTGCAACCTAAATAAATGCCTCACAGATTTCAAGTAACAGACACATCTCAACATCAACTGTTCAGAGGAGACTGTGTAAATCAGGCCTTCATGGTCGAATTGCTGCAAAGAAACCACTACTAAAGGACACCAATAAGAAGAAGAGACTTGCTTGGGCCAAGAAACACGAGCAATGGACATTAGACCGGTGTAAATTTGTCCTTTGGTCTCGAGTCCAAATTTGAGATTTTTGGATCCAAACGGCGTCTCTTTGTGAGACGCGATGTGTATTTCCCACCATAAAGCATGGAGGAGGAGGTGTGATGGTGCTTTGCTGTTGACACTGTCTGTGATTTATTTAGAATTCAAGGAACACATAACCAGCATGGCTACCGCAGCATTCTGCAGCGATACGCCATCCCATCTGTTTTGGGCTTGGTGGGACTATCATTTGTTTTTCAACAGGACAATGACCCAACACACCTCCAGGCTGTGTAAGGGCTATTTGACCAAGAAGGAGAGTGATGGAGTGCTGCATCAGATGACCTGGCCTCCACAATCCCCGGACCTCAACCAAATTGAGATGGTTTGGGATGAGTCATACCGCAGAGTGAAGGAAAAGCAGCCAACAAGTGCTCAGCATATGTGGGAACTCCTTCAAGACTGTTGGAAAAGCATTCCAGGTGACGCCGGTTGAGAGAATGCCAAGAGTGTGCAAAGCTGCCATAAAGGCAAAGTGTGGCTATTTGAAGAATTTCAAATAGCGCTTGATGGTTTTTGCGACTGCACTTGAAGAAACTTTTCAAAGTTCTTGAAATGTTCCGTATTGACTGACCTTCATGTCTTAAAGTAATGATGGACTGTAGTTTCTTTTTGCTTATTTGAGCTGTTCTTGCCATAATAGGGACTTGGTCTTTTACCAAATAGGGCTATCTTCTGTATACCCCTCTATCTTGTCACAACACAACTGATTGGCTTAAGAAGGAAAGAAATTCCACAAATGAACTTTTAAGAAGGCACACCTGTTAATTGAAATGCATTCCAGGTTACTACCTCATGAAGCTGGTTGAGAGAATGCCAAGAGTGTGCAAAGCTGTCATCAAGGCAAAGGGTGGCTATTTGAAGAATCTCAAATATAAAATATATTTGGATTTGTTTAACACTTTCTTGGTTACTACAAGATTCCATATGTGTTAATTCATAGTTTTGATGTCTTCACTACTATTCTACAATGTAGAAAATTGTAAAAATAAAGAAAAACCCTTGAATGAGTAGGTGTTCTAAAACTTTTGACCGGTAGTTTACATCAGTACCTCACCACATCTGACATCGGGGTTACTTTGATGGGGAACACAGTATCTATCTCCTCCTGCAGTTTGGTCATGGTGTGGGGGTTACCTTGTTGGGGAACACAGTATCTATTTCCTCCTGCAGTTTGGTCATGGTGTGGGGGTTACCTTGTTGGGGAACACAGTATCTATCTCCTCCTGCAGTTTGGTCATGGTGTGGGGGTTACCTTGTTGGGGAACACAGTATCTAAATCCTCCTGCAGTTTGGTCATGGTGTGGGGGTTACCTTGTTGGGGAACACAGTATCTATCTCCTCCTGCAGTTTGGTCATGGTGTGGGGGTTACCTTGTTGGGGAACACAGTATCTATCTCCTCCTGCAGTTTGGTCATGTTGTGGGGGTTACCTTGTTGGGGAACACAGTATCTAACTTCTCCTGCAGTTTGGTCATGGTGTGGGGGTTACCTTGTTGGGGAACACAGTATCTATCTCCTCCTGCAGTTTGGTCATGGTGTGGGGGTTACCTTGTTGGGGAACACAGTATCTAACTTCTCCTGCAGTTTGGTCATGGTGTGGGGGTTACCTTGTTGGGGAACACAGTATCTATTTCCTCCTGCAGTTTGGTCATGGTGTGGGGGTTACCTTGTTGGGGAACACAGTATCTATTTCCTCCTGCAGTTTGGTCATGGTGTGGGGGTTACCTTGTTGGGGAACACAGTATCTATCTCCTCCTGCAGTTTGGTCATGACATGTGGGTTGGTAGCTATGTTATAGGCCAGGAAACTCAGAGTACTGCTGCTGGTCTCGTAGCCGGCAAAGATAAAGATCATGGCCTGAGACAAGATCTCATGATCAGTCAGTCCTGTGGGGAGGGGGAGAGAGAGAGAGAGAGAGAGAGAGAGAGAGAGAGAGAGAGAGAGAGAGAGAGAGAGAGAGAGAGAGAGAGAGAGAGAGAGAGAGAGAGAGAGAGAGAGAGAGAGAGAGAGAGAGAGGGGGAAGAGAGAGGGGAGAGAGAGAGAAATAGAAAGGGGGAGATAGAGAGGGGGGAAGAGAGAGAGAGGGGGAGAGAAAGAGAGAGAGAGAGAGAGAGAGAGAGAGAGAGAGAGAGAGAATTGTTTACAGGTGTGTGTTTGTAACAGTAGTTTACAGGTGTGTGTTTGTAACAGTAGTTAACAGGTGTGTGTTTGTAACAGTAGTTTCCAGGTGTGTGTTTGTAACAGTGTGTTACAGCTGTGTGTTTGTAAAAGTAGTATACAGGTGTGTGTTTGTAACAGTAGTTTACAGGTGTGTGTTTGTAACAGTAGTATACAGGTGTGTGTTTGTAACAGTAGTTTACAGGTGTGTGTTTGTAACAGTAGTTTACAGGTGTGTGTTTGTAACAGTAGTTTACAGGTGTGTGTTTGTAACAGTAGTTAACAGGTGTGTGTTTGTAGCAGTAGTTTACAGGTGTGTGTTTCTAGCAGTAGTTTATAGGTGTGTGTTTGTAACAGTAGTTAACAGGTGTGTGTTTGTAGCAGTAGTTTACAGGTGTGTGTTTGTAACAGTAGTTAACAGGTGTGTGTTTGTAACAGTAGTTAACAGGTGTGTGTTTGTAACAGTAGTTAACAGGTGTGTGTTTGTAACAGTAGTTAACAGGTGTGTGTTTGTAACAGTGTGTTACAGCTGTGTGTTTGTAACAGTAGTATAGAGGTGTGTGTTTGTAACAGTAGTTTACAGGTGTGTGTTTGTAACAGTAGTATACAGGTGTGTGTTTGTAACAGTAGTTTACAGGTGTGTGTTTGTAACAGTAGTTTACAGGTGTGTGTTTGTAAAGGTAATTTACAGGTGTGTTTGTAACAGTAGTTTACAGGTGTGTGTTTGTAAAAGTAGTTTACAGGTGTGTGTTTGTAACAGTAGTATACAGGTGTGTGTTTGTAACAGTAGTTTACAGGTGTGTGTTTGTAGCAGTAGTTAACATGTGTGTGTTTGTAACAGTAGTTTCCAGGTGTGTGTTTGTAACAGTAGTTAACAGGTGTGTGTTTGTAGCAGTAGTTAACAGGTGTGTGTTTGTAGCAGTAGTTTACAGGTGTGTGTTTGTAACAGTAGTTAACATGTGTGTGTTTGTAACAGTAGTTTCCAGGTGTGTGTTTGTAGCAGTAGTTTCCAGGTGTGTGTTTGTAGCAGTAGTTTACAGGTGTGTGTTTGTAACAGTAGTTTACAGGTGTGTTTGTAACAGTAGTTAACAGGTGTGTGTTTGTAACAGTAGTTAACAGGTGTGTGTTTGTAACAGTAGTTTACAGGTGTGTGTTTGTAACAGTAGTTTACAGGTGTGTGTTTCTAGCAGTAGTTTACAGCTGTGTGTTTGTAACAGTAGTTTACAGGTGTGTGTTTCTAGCAGTAGTTTACAGCTGTGTGTTTGTAACAGTAGTTTACAGGTGTGTGTTTGTAACAGTAGTTTCCAGGTGTGTGTTTGTAGCAGTAGTTTCCAGGTGTGTGTTTGTAACAGTAGTTTACAGGTGTGTGTTTGTAGCAGTAGTTTACAGGTGTGTTTGTAACAGTAGTTTACAGGTGTGTGTTTGTAACAGTAGTTTACAGGTGTGTGTTTTTGTAACAGTAGTTAACAGGTGTGTGTTTGTAACAGTAGTTAACAGGTGTGTGTTTGTAACAGTAGTTTACAGGTGTGTGTTTGTAACAGTAGTTAACAGGTGTGTGTTTGTAACAGTAGTTAACAGGTGTGTGTTTGTAACAGTAGTTTACAGGTGTGTGTTTGTAACAGTAGTTAACAGGTGTGTGTTTGTAACAGTAGTTAACAGGTGTGTGTTTGTAACAGTAGTTAACAGGTGTGTGTTTGTAACAGTAGTTAACAGGTGTGTGTTTGTAACAGTAGTTAACAGGTGTGTGTTTGTAACAGTAGTTAACAGGTGTGTGTTTGTAAAAGTAATTTACAGGTGTGTGTTTGTAACAGTAGTTAACAGGTGTGTGTTTGTAACAGTAGTTAACAGGTGTGTGTTTGTAACAGTAGTTTCCAGGTGTGTGTTTGTAACAGTAGTTTACAGGTGTGTGTTTGTAACAGTTTTTTACAGCTGTGTGTTTGTAACAGTAGTTTACAGGTGTGTGTTTGTAGCAGTAGTTAACAGGTGTGTGTTTGTAACAGTAGTTTCCAGGTGTGTGTTTGTAACAGTAGTTAACAGGTGTGTGTTTGTAACAGTAGTTAACAGGTGTGTGTTTGTAACAGTAGTTAACAGGTGTGTGTTTGTAACAGTAGTTAACAGGTGTGTGTTTGTAACAGTAGTTTACAGGTGTGTGTTTGTAACAGTAGTTTCCAGGTGTGTGTTTGTAGCAGTAGTTTCCAGGTGTGTGTTTGTAACAGTAGTTTCCAGGTGTGTGTTTGTAACAGTAGTTTACATGTGTGTGTTTGGCAGGTACCTTTAGTCTGTTCCTCTCCTGTCTTTGTGTCGCTGCCTTTCTGAGAGTCGATCATCAGCTGTAAGAAATCCACCCGACTCTGGAAGCAGAAAGAAATGATGTAAAATCCATCCAATCACAATCAACACAAACATATTCTACTGGATCTGGTCCAATCACAGCCAACACAAACAGATTCTACTGGATCTGGCCCAATCACAACCAACACAAACAGATTCTACTGCATCTGGTCCAATCACAGCCAACACAAACAGATTCTACTGGATCTGGTCCAATCACAGCCAACACAAACAGATTCTACTGGAACTGGTCCAATCACAACCAACACAAACAGATTCTACTGGAGCTGGTCCAATCACTACCAACACAACCAGATTCTACTGGATCTGGTCCAATCACAGCCAACACACACAGATTCTACTGGATCTGGTCCAATCACAACAAACACAAACAGATTCTACTGCAGGGGTCTCCATCATTTTCTAACATCAGAGAAAGTAGTGCACTATGTTGTCAACTCTCCCCCTGGTCCTTAGAGAAAGTAGTGCACTATGTTGTCAACTCTCCCCCTGGTCCTTAGAGAAAGTAGTGCACTATGTTGTCAACTCTCCCCCTGGTCCTTAGAGAAAGTAGTGCACTATGTTGTCGACTCTCCCCCTGGTCCTTAGAGAAAGTAGTGCACTATGTTGTCAACTCTCCCCCTGGTCCTGAATGTAGATATTTGGGTCCCAATAATAGTGTTTTTACATTGCGATATAATAAGTATACCAAATAAAATATAATGCAACTGCTATCGATATGGACTTATTGGTGCCCATTACTAATAGTGACATAGGTTTCCTAAACATAATATATACAAAACAAAGATATAAATGCAACATGTGAAGTGTTGGTCCCATGTTTCATGAGCTGAAATAAAAGATCCCAGAAATGTTCCATACTCACAAAAAGCTGACAATATTGTTTACATCCCTGTTAGTGAGCATTTGTCCTTTGCCAATATAATCCATCCACATGACATGTGTGGCATATCAATAAGCTGATTAAACAGCATGATCATTACACAGGTGCACCTTGTGCTGGGGACAATAAAAGGCCACTCTAAAATGTGCAGTTTTGCAGTTTTGTCACACCTCACAATGCCACAGATGTCTCAAGTTTTGAGGGAGCGTGCAATTGGCATGCTGACTGCAGGAATGTCCACCAGGGATGTTGCCAGATAATTGAATTTTAATTTCTCTATCATAAACCGCATCCAACGTTGTTTTAGAGACATTGACAGTACGTCCAACTGGCCTTACAACCGCAGACCACATGTAACCACACAAGCCCAGGATCTCCACCTGCGGGATCGTCTGAGACCAGCCACCCGGACAGCTGATGAAACTGAGGAGTATTTCTGTCTGTAATAAAGCCCTTTTGTGGGGAAAAACTCGTTCTCATTGGCTGGGCCTGGCTCCCCAGTGGGTGGGCCTATGCCCTCCCAGGCCCACCCATAGCTGCGCCCCTGCCCAGTCATGTGAAATCCATAGATTAGGGCCTAATTAATTTATTTCAATTGACTGATTTCCTTATATGAACTGTAACTCAGTAAATCGTTGACATTTTTGCATGTTGCGTTTATATTTTTGTTGAATATATACATTCAGAATATTATAATACAAATACAAATATAAAACATTTACAGTTGTGTTCCCAGTGCCGCGTCCAGATTTGATCTTAGCCAGCGAGGCGTAAAAGAAGTCCGTCACCGCAGTCGGGAAGAAAGAAAACTTCATCTTCTCCAAGATAGGACCCGTGAAGGGGAACAACACTGGAACAGAGAAACCTTTCATAAAAAGGTATTTCACTTTATATGATTACAAAGTACAACTTTGCCTCTGTGTGTGTGTGTGTGTGTGTGTGTGTGTGTGTGTGTGTGTGTGTGGTCTCACAGACTAGAAGGAACAGTGGGTTGAACAGGTCAAACTTGAGCATCTTCTTGACGTTGGAGACGAAGGGGTCTGAAGGGTTGTTCAGAGAGTCAATGTCCACACTGAAGGCTGTGCTGGTGACCACGTCCATACTGTAGGGCCCAAAGAACCTGCAACACAACCACAATTACACAACGACTGACCACAACTACTGACCACATCCACACAACTACTGACCACAACCACACAACTACTGACCACAATTACACAACTACTGACCACAACTACTGACCAAATCCACACAACTACTGACCACAATTACACAACGACTGACCACAACTACTGACCATATCCACACAACTACTGACCACAACTACTGACCACAACTACTGACCACAACCACACAACTACTGACCACAACTACTGACCACAACTACTGACCACAACTACTGACCACAACTACTGACCACAACTACTGACCACATCCACACAACTACTGACCACAACCACACAACGACTGACCACAACTACTGACTACATCCACACAACTACTGACCACAACTACTGACCACAACCACACAAATACTGACCACAACCACACAACTGCTGACCACAACCACACAACTACTGACCACAAATACTGACCACACAACTACTGAAAACAACTACTGACCACAACTATGACCACAACCATACAGGTATTTCCCCCAAAAACATCAAACGTCTGTTAAGTGTCATATTATATACAGTCCCTTCAGAAAGTATTCACACCCTTTGACTTTTTCAAAATTTTCTTGTTTTACAGCCTGAATTTAAAATGGATTAAATAGAGATTTAGTGTCACTGGCCTTCACACAAAGTGAAGTGTGTCAAAGTGGAATTATGTTTTTAGAAACTTTTACAAAGGAATTAAAAATGAAAAGCTGAAATATCTTGAGTCAATAAGTCTTCAACCCCTTTGTTCTGGAAAGTCTAAATAAGGTCAGGAGTAAAAATGTGCTCAACAAGTCACATAATGAGTTGCATGGAGTCACTCTGTGTGCAATGATAGTGTTTAGCATGATTATTTTTATGACTACCTCATCTCTGTACCCCACACATACAATTATCTGTCAGGTCCCTCAGTCGAGCAGTGAATTTCAAACACAGATTCAACCACAAAGACCAGGGAGGTTTTCTAATGCCTCGCAAAGCAGACATTGAATATCCCTTTGAGCATGGTGAAGTTATTAATTACACTTTGGATGGTGTATCAATACACCCAGTCACTACAAAGATACAGGCGTCCTTCCTAACACAGTTGCCGGAGAGGAAGGAAACCGCTCAGGAATTTCACCATGAAGCCAATGGTGACTTTAAAACAGTTATAAGAAAAGAAGGAAGCCTGTACAGAATAAAAAATATTCCAAAACATGCATCCTGTTTGCAATAAGGCACTAAAATAAAACTGCCAAAAATGTGGCAAAGAAATTAACTTTATGCCCTGAATACAAAGTGTTACGTTTGGGGCAAATCCAGCGCAACACATCACTGAGTACCACTCTTCCTATTTTCAAGCATGGTGGTGGCTGCATCATGTTATGGGTATGCTTGTCATCGGCAAGGACTAGAGAGTTTTTTAGGATAAAAATAAAACGAATAGAGCTAAGCACAGGCAAAATCCTAGACAAAAACCTGGTTCAGTCTGCTTTCAACCAGACAGATTCACCTTTCAGCAGGACAATAACCTAAAACACAAGGCCAAATATACACAGGAGTTGCTTACTTAGACGACATTGAATGTTTCCTGAGTGGCCTAGTTACAGTATTGACTTAAATCGGCTTGAAAATCCACGGCAAGACTTGAAATGGCTGTCTAGCAATGATCAACAACGAATTTTAAAAATAATAATGTGCGAATATTGTACAAACCAGGTGTACAAAGCTCTTAGAGACTTACCCAGAAAGACTCACCGCTGTAATCACTGCCAAATGTGATTCTAACATGTATTCACTCAGGGGTGTAAATACTTATGTAAATGAGATATTTCTGTATATATGTCCTAAAAACATGTTTTCACTTTGTCATTATGGGGTATTGTATTCTCTATACTACATTACCTAGGTAACCGTTACTCTCTATACTACATCACCTAGGTAACCGTTACTCTCTATACTACATCACCAAGGTAACTGTTACTCTGTATACTACATTACCAAGGTAACCATTACTCTCTATACTACATCACCTAGGTAACCGTTACTATGTATACTACATCACCTAGGTAACCGTTACTCTGTATACTACATCACCTAGGTAACCGTTACTCTCTATACTACATCACCTAGGTAACCGTTACTCTCTATACTACATCACCTAGGTAACCGTTACTATGTATACTACATCACCTAGGTAACCGTTACTCTGTATACTACATCACCTAGGTAACCGTTACTCTCTATACTACATCACCTAGGTAACCGTTACTCTCTATACTACATCAACAAGGTAACCGTTACTATGTATACTACATCACCTAGGTAACCGTTACTCTGTATACTACATAACCTAGGTAACCGTTACTCTCTATACTACATCACCTAGGTAACCGTTACTCTCTATGCTACATCACCAAGGTAACCGTTACTCTCTATAATACATCACCTAGGTAACCGTTACTCTCTATACTACATCACCTAGGTAACCGTTACTCTCTATACTACATCACCTAGGTAACCGTTACTCTCTATACTACATCACCTAGGTAACCGTTACTCTCTATACTACATCACCTAGGTAACCGTTACTCTCTATACTACATCACCTAGGTAACGTTACTCTCTATACTACATCACCTAGGTAACCGTTACTCTCTATACTACATCACCAAGGTAACCGTTACTTTCTATACTACATCACCAAGGTAACCGTTACTCTCTATACTACATCACCTAGGTAACCGTTACTCTCTATACTACATCACCTAGGTAACCGTTACTCTCTATACTACATCACCTAGGTAACATTACTCTCTATACTACATCACCAAGGTAACCGTTACTCTGTATACTACATCACCAAGGTAACCGTTACTCTGTATACTCATCACCTAGGTAACCGTTACTCTCTATACTACATCACCTAGGTAACCATTACTCTCTATACTACATAACCTAAGTAACCATTATTCTGTATACTACATCACCAAGGTAACCGTTACTCTCTATACTACATCACCAAGGTAACCGTTACTCTGTATACTACATCACCTAGGTAACCGTTACTCTCTATACTACATCACCAAGGTAACCGTTACTCTGTATACTACATCACCTAGGTAACCGTTACTCTGTATACTACATCACCTAGGTAACCGTTACTCTGTATACTACATCACCTAGGTAACCGTTACTCTCTATACTACATCACCTAGGTAACCGTTACTCTCTATACTACATCACCTAGGTAACCGTTACTCTCTATACTATATCACCTAGGTAACATTACTCTATACTAAATCACC
This sequence comes from Coregonus lavaretus, assembly GCF_964263955.1. Classification (NCBI taxonomy): domain Eukaryota; kingdom Metazoa; phylum Chordata; class Actinopteri; order Salmoniformes; family Salmonidae; genus Coregonus; species Coregonus lavaretus. The sequence goes on along the minus strand of NW_028162208.1, from coordinate 24,781 downwards.
AAGGTAACCGTTACTCTCTATACTACATTACCAAGGTAACCGTTACTCTGTATACTACATTACCAAGGTAACCGTTACTCTGTATACTACATCACCAAGGTAATCGTTACTCTGTATACTACATTACCAAGGTAACCGTTACTCTCTATACTACATCACCAAGGTAACTGTTACTCTCTATACTACATCACCAAGGTAACCGTTACTCTGTATACTACATTACCTAGGTAATGTTACTCTCTATACTACATCACCTAGGTAACCGTTACTCTGTATACTACATCACCTAGGTAACCGTTACTCTGTATACTACATCACCTAGGTAACCGTTACTCTGTATACTACATCACCTAGGTAACAGTTACTCTCTATACTACATCACTTAGGTAACCATTACTCTCTATACTACATCACCTAGGTAACCGTTACTCTCTATACTACATCACCTAGGTAACCGTTACTCTCTATACTACATCACCTAGGTAACCGTTACTCTCTATACTACATCACCAAGGTAACCGTTACTCTCTTTACTACATCACCAAGGTAACCGTTACTCTGTATACTACATCACCTAGGTAACCGTTACTCTGTATACTACATTACCAAGGTAACCGTTACTCTGTATACTACATCACCAAGGTAACCGTTACTCTGTATACTACATCACCTAGGTATCCGTTACTCTGTATACTACATCACCTAGGTAACCGTTACTCTCTATACTACATCACCAAGGTAACCGTTACTCTGTATACTACATCACCTAGGTAACCGTTACTCTGTATACTACATTACCAAGGTAATGGGGTATTGTGTGTAGACGGGTGAGATTATTATTATTTTTTATCCATTTTGAATTCAGGCTGTAACACAAAATGTGGAATAAATCAAGGGGTGTGAATACTTTCTGAAGGTACTGTGTGTGTGTATTACAATCAAAGACACAGAGGTGTAAGGTGAAAAGTCAGAGGTTAGGGGTCAGAGGTCAGGACTCACTCCTTCAGTTCGATGGCCTGGTCTTTATCTGCCTGCTTCTTCATTCCATTCAGCAGGGTAGAGGAGTGCTGCTTCATGATACCAAACATCTAGAGGAGAGAGAGAGAGAGAGAGAGAGAGAGAGAGAGAGAGAGAGAGAGAGAGAGACAGAGACAGAGAGAGAGAGGGAGAGAGAGAGAGAGAGAGAGAGAGAGAGAGAGAGAGAGAGAGAGAGAGAGAGAGAGAGAGAGAGAGAGAGACAGAGAGAGAGAGAGAGAGAATGAGAGAGAGAGAGAGGGGGGGGAGAGAGAGAGAGAGAGAGAGAGAGAGAGAGAGAGAGAGAGAGAGAGAGAGAGAGAGAGGGAGAGAGAGAGAGAGAGAGAGAATGAGAGAGAGAGAGAGGGGTGGAGAGAGAGAGAGAGAGGGCAGCAGGTTAGCAGAGAGAGAGATTAACACGTTGATATATTTTTTTTTTCACCTTTATTTAACCAGGTAAGCCAGTTGAAAACAAGTTCTCATTTACAACTGCGACCTGGCCAAGATAAAGCAAAGCAGTGCGATAAAAACAACAACACAGAGTTACATATGGGATAAAACAAAACATAAAGTCAAAAATACAACAGAAAATATATATACAGTGTGTGCAAATATAGCAAGTTATGGAGATAAGGCAATAAATAGGCTATAGTGCAAAATAATTACAATTTAGTATTAACACTGGAGTGATAGATGTGCAAGAGATGATGTGCAAATAGAGATACTGGGGTTCAAATGAGCAAAATAAATAACAATATAGGGATGAGGTAGTTGGGCGGGCTAATTTCAGATGGGCTGTGTACAGGTGCAGTGATCGGTAAGGTGCTCTGACAACTGATGCTTAAAGTTAGTGAGGGAGTTAAGAGTCTCCAGCTTCAGAGATTTTTGCAATTCGTTCCAGTCATTGGCAGCAGAGAACTGGAAGGAATGGCGGCCAAAGGAGGTGTTGGCTTTGGGGATGACCAGTGAGATATACCTGCTGGAGCGCATACTACGGGTGGTGTTGCTATGGTGACCAATGAGCTAAGATAAGGCGGGGATTTGCCTAGCAGTGATTTATAGATGGCCTGGAGCCAGTGGGTTTGGCGACGAATATGTAGTGAGGACCAGCCAACAAGAGCGTACAGGTCACAGTGGTGGGTAGTGTATGGGGCTTTGGAGACAAAACGGATGGCACTGTGATAGACTACATCCAATTTGCTGAGTAGAGTGTTGGAGGCTATTTTGTAAATGACATCGCCAAAGTCAAGGATCGGTAGGATAGTCAGTTTTACGAGGGCATGTTTGGCAGCATGAGTGAAGGAGGCTTTGTTGCGAAATAGGAAGCCGATTCTAGATTTAACTTTGGATTGGAGATGCTTAATGTGAGTCTGGAAGGAGAGTTTACAGTCTAACCAGACACATAGGTATTTGTAGTTGTCCACATACTCTAGGTCAGACCCGTCGAGAGTAGTGATTCTAGTCGGGTGGGCGGGTGCCAGCAGTGTTCGATTGAAGAGCATGCATTTAGTTTTACTAGCGTTTAAGAGCAGTTGGAGGCCATGGAAGGAGTGTTGTATGGCATTGAAGCTCGTTTGGAGGTTTGTTAACACAGTGTCCAATGAAGGGCCAGATGTATACAAAATGGTGTCGTCTGCGTAGAGGTGGATCTGAGAGTCACCAGCAGCAAGAGCGACATCATTGATATACACGGAGAAAAGTGTCGGCCCAAGAATTGAACCCTGTGGCACCCCCATAGAGACTGCCATAGGTCCAGACAACAGGCTCTCCGATTTGACACATTGAACTCTATCTGAGAAGTAGTTGGTGAACCAGGCGAGGCAGTCATTTGAGAAACCAAGGCTATTTAGTCTGCCAATAAGAATGCAGTGGTTGACAGAGTCGAAAGCCTTGGCCAGGTCGATGAAGACGGCTGCACAGTACTGTCTATTATCGATCACGGTTAAGTGCACCCATGACCAGCTCGGAAACCGGATTTCATAGCGGAGAAGATACGGTGGGATTCGAAATGGTCAGTGATCTGTTTGTTAACTTGGCTTTCAAAAACTTTCGAAAGGCAGGGCAGGATGGATATAGGTCTGTAACAGTTTGGATCTAGAGTGTCACCCCCTTTGAAGAGGGGGATGACCGTGGCAGCTTTCCAATCTCTGGGGATCTCAGACGTTACGAAAGAGAGGTTGAACAGGCTAGTAATAGGGGTTGCGACAATTTCGGCGGCTAGTTTTAGAAAGAAAGGGTCCAGATAATAGGTTTATAACACGTTCAAAATGGGTTTATAAAAAGTTTATAACAAGCTATAATGAGTTTATAATATATTAATAAAACAGGAGTAGAACTGACAGATGATAAAAGGATGAGGGAGATGGAGGGATGGTTCTACCTCTTTTAGTCGTCCGGAGGTAAAGGAAGGAGAGAGGACACTGCGGATCCGTCTCCATGTATCGTCCTCTGCAACGGTCAACGCATCAAACAGCTCTCCGTTCAGATGGAGGTTCTAAAACATGGAGGACAGTTGTAATAATTATCAAACAGCTCGCCGTTCAGATGGAGGTTCTAAAACATGGAGGACAGTTGTAATAATTATCAAACAGCTCTCCGTTCAGATGGAGGTTCTAAAACATGGAGGACAGTTGTAATAATTATCAAACAGCTCTCCGTTCAGATGGAAGTTCTAAAACATGGAGGACAGTTGTAATAATTATCAAACAGCTCACCTTTCAGACAGAAGTCTTTCATATTTACATGAATTCCACAGATAATGTATTAATAATATAAATAATGATGTTAGGATTATTATTATTAGGGGGATATGTGTGTGTGTGTGTGTGTGTGTGTGTGTGTGTGTGTGTGTGTGTGTGTGTGTGTGTGTCTCACCCTGCGGTTGGTGAAGATGTTGTAACACTCTTTAATCAGGATGGTCTTGATCATGCTTTTGTCCATGATACACAGAACAGGCTGCCTCCCATCATAGATCCTTCACAGAGGAGAAACACACAGACACCTGGCTTAAACCACCTCATATAAAACTACATATAAAACATTCTTGTTGTTGATATTATTATTAATAGTATTATTCATGGTCACATGATAGCTTGAGCAGGTGATGAATTGTAAGGAAAGAGCATAGTACAGTTGTGAGTCTTCCTATTACGGTACAGCCAACTGAACTCACCCCCAGATTCTCCCGTACTTCTGAAAGCACTCTGTGTCAAAGTTAGTGAAACCCTGGAGAGAGAGAGAGAGAGAGAGAGAGAGAGAGAGAGAGAGAGAGAGAGAGAGAGAGAGAGAGAGAGAGAGAGAGAGAGAGAAAGAGAGAGAGAAAGAGAGAGAGAGAAAGAGAGAGAGAGAGAGAGAGAGAGACACATTTGACCCCAATAACTACCGTGGGATATGCGTCAACAGCAACCTTGGGAAAATCCTCTGCATCATCATTAACAGCAGACTAGTTCATTTCCACAGTGAAGACAATGTACTGAGCAAATGTCAAATTGGCTTTTTACCAAATTACCGTACCACAGACCACGTATTCACCCTGCACACCCTAATTGACAAACAAACAAACCAAAACAAAGGCAAAGTCTTCTCATGCTTTGTTGATTTCAAAAAAGCTTTTGACTCAATTTGGCATGAGGGTCTGCTATACAAATTGATGGAAAGTGGTGTTGGGGGGAAAACATACGACATTATAAAATCCAGTTAAAATTAAAAAATGCGGTTAAAATGGTTAAAAAACACACATTTTTTTCCACAGGGCCGTGGGGTGAGACAGGGATGCAGTTTAAGCCCCACCCTCTTCAACATATGTATCAACGAATTGGCGAGGGCACTAGAACAGTCTGCAGCACCCGGCCTCACCCTACTAGAATCTGAAGTCAAATGTCTACTGTTTGCTGATGATCTGGTGCTTCTTTCCCCAACCAAGGAGGGCCTACAGCAGCACCTAGATCTTCTGCACAGATTCTGTCAGACCTGGGCCCTGACAGTAAATCTCAGTAAGACAAAAATAATGGTCTTCCAAAAAAGGTCCAGTTGCCAGGACCACAAATACAAATTCCATCTAGACACTGTTGCCCTAGAGCACACAAAAAACTACACATACCTCGGCCTAAACATCAGCGCCACAGGTAACTTCCACAAAGCTGTGAACGATCTGAGATACAAGGCAAGAAGGGCCTTCTATGCCATCAAAAGGAACATCAAATTTGACATACCAATTAGGATCTGGCTAAAAATACTTGAATCAGTTATAGAACCCATTGCCCTTTATGGTTGTGAGGTCTGGGTCCGCTCACCAACCAAGAATTCACAAAATGGGACAAACACCAAATTGAGACTCTGCATGCAGAATTCTGCAAAAAATATCATCTGTGTACAATGGAAAACACCAAATAATGCATGCAGAGCAGAATTAGGCCGATACCCGCTAATGATCAAAATCCAGAAAAGAGCTGTTAAATTCTACAATCCACACAGGAAGCGATTCCCAAACCTTCCATAACAAAGCCATCACCTAAAGAGAGATGAACTTGGAGAAGAGTCCCCTAAGCAAGCTGGTCCTGGGGCTCTGTTCACAAACACAAACAGACCCCACAGAGCCCCAGGACAACAACAACAACACAATTAGACCCAACCAAATCATGAGAAAACAAAGATAATTATTTGACACATTGGAAAGAACAAACAAAAAAACAGAGCAAACTAGAATGCTATTTGGCTCTAAACAGAGAGTACACAGTGGCAGAATATCTGACCACTGTGACTGACCCAAACTTAAGGAAAGCTTTGACTATGTACAGACTCAGTGAGCATAGCCTTGCTATTGAGAAAGGCCGCCGTAGGCAGACCTGGCTCTCAAGAGAAGACAAGCTATGTGCACACTGCCCACAAAATGAGGTGGAAACTGAGCTGCACTTCCTAACCTCCTGCCAAATGTATGACCATATTAGAGACACATATTTCCCTCAGATTACAGAGATCCACAAAGAATTCGAAAACAAATCCAATTTTGATAAACTCCCTTATCTACTGGTTGAAAAACCAGTGTGCCATCACAGCTGAAAGATTTGTGACCTGTTGCCACAAGAAAAGGGCAACCAGTGAAGAAAAAACACCATTGTAAATACAACCCATATTTATAACCCAGTTTATTTATTTTCCCATTTGTACTTTAATTATTTGCACATTGTTACAACACTGTATATAGACATAATATGACATTTGAAATGTCTTTATTCTTTTGGAACTTCTGAGTGTAATGTTTACTGTTAATATTTATTGTTTATTTCACTTTTCTTTAATATCTACTTCACTTGCTTTGGCAATGTTAACATACGTTTCCCATGCAAATAAAGCCCTTAAATTGAATTGAAATTGAATTGAATTGAGAGAGAGAGAGAGAGAGAGAGAGAGAGAGAGAGAGAGAGAGAGAGAGAGAAAAAACAGCTGATTCATGCCTGAACAGAGAACACACCGGTAACAGGTCAGGGTTGAGGAGTGTTGAACACCTGAAACAGGACAGGGTTGAGGAGTGTTGAACAACTGAAACAGGTCAGGGTTGAGGAGGGATGAACACCTGAAACAGGTCAGGGTTGAGGAGTGTTGAACACCTGAAACAGGTCAGGGTTGAGGAGGGATGAACACCTGAAACAGGTCAGGGTTGAGGAGTGTTGAACACCTGAAACAGGTCAGGGTTGAGGAGTGTTGAACACCTGAAACAGGTCAGGGTTGAGGAGTGTTGAACAACTGAAACAGGTCAGGGTTGAGGAGGGATGAACACCTGAAACAGGTCAGGGTTCAGGAGGGATGAACACCTGAAACAGGTCAGGGTTGAGGAGGGATGAACACCTGAAACAGGTCAGGGTTGAGGAGTGTTGAACACCTGAAACAGGTCAGGGTTGAGGAGTGTTGAACACCTGAAACAGGTCAGGGTTCAGGAGGGATGAACACCTGAAACAGGTCAGGGTTGAGGAGTGTTGAACACCTGAAACAGGTCAGGGTTGAGGAGGGATGAACACCTGAAACAGGTCAGGGTTGAGGAGTGTTGAACACCTGTAACAGGTCAGGGTTGAGGAGTGTTGAACAACTGAAACAGGTCAGGGTTGAGGAGGGATGAACACCTGAAACAGGTCAGGGTTCAGGAGGGATGAACACCTGAAACAGGTCAGAGTTGAGGAGTGTTGAACACCTGAAACAGGTCAGGGTTCAGGAGGGATGAACACCTGAAACAGGTCAGGGTTCAAGAGGGATGAACACCTGAAACAGGTCAGGGTTGAGGAGTGTTGAACACCTGAAACAGGTCAGGGATGAGGAGTGTTGAACACCTGAAACAGGTCAGGGTTGAGGAGTGTTGAACAACTGAAACAGGTCAGGGTTGAGGAGGGATGAACAACTGAAACAGGTCAGGGTTGAGGAGTGTTGAACACCTGAAACAGGTCAGGGTTGAGGAGGGATGAACACCTGAAACAGGTCAGGGTTGAGGAGTGTTGAACACCTGAAACAGGTCAGGGTTGAGGAGTGTTGAACACCTGAAACAGGTCAGGGTTGATGAGTGTTGAACAACAGAAACAGGTCAGGGTTGAGGAGGGATGAACACCTGAAACAGGTCAGGGTTCAGGAGGGATGAACACCTGAAACAGGTCAGGGTTGAGGAGTGTTGAACACCTGAAACAGGTCAGGGTTGAGGAGGGATGAACACCTGAAACAGGTCAGGGTTGAGGAGTGTTGAACACCTGAAACAGGTCAGGGTTGAGGAGTGTTGAACACCTGAAACAGGTCAGGGTTCAGGAGGGATGAACACCTGAAACAGGTCAGGGTTGAGGAGTGTTGAACACCTGAAACAGGTCAGGGTTGAGGAGGGATGAACACCTGAAACAGGTCAGGGTTGAGGAGTGTTGAACACCTGAAACAGGTCAGGGTTGAGGAGTGTTGAACACCTGAAACAGGTCAGGGTTGAGGAGTGTTGAACAACTGAAACAGGTCAGGGTTGAGGAGGGATGAACACCTGAAACAGGTCAGGGTTCAGGAGGGATGAACACCTGAAACAGGTCAGGGTTGAGGAGGGATGAACACCTGAAACAGGTCAGGGTTGAGGAGTGTTGAACACCTGAAACAGGTCAGGGTTGAGGAGTGTTGAACACCTGAAACAGGTCAGGGTTCAGGAGGGATGAACACCTGAAACAGGTCAGGGTTGAGGAGTGTTGAACACCTGAAACAGGTCAGGGTTGAGGAGGGATGAACACCTGAAACAGGTCAGGGTTGAGGAGTGTTGAACACCTGTAACAGGTCAGGGTTGAGGAGTGTTGAACAACTGAAACAGGTCAGGGTTGAGGAGGGATGAACACCTGAAACAGGTCAGGGTTCAGGAGGGATGAACACCTGAAACAGGTCAGAGTTGAGGAGTGTTGAACACCTGAAACAGGTCAGGGTTCAGGAGGGATGAACACCTGAAACAGGTCAGGGTTCAGGAGGGATGAACACCTGAAACAGGTCAGGGTTCAAGAGGGATGAACACCTGAAACAGGTCAGGGTTGAGGAGTGTTGAACACCTGAAACAGGTCAGGGTTGAGGAGTGTTGAACACCTGAAACAGGTCAGGGTTGAGGAGTGTTGAACAACTGAAACAGGTCAGGGTTGAGGAGGGATGAACAACTGAAACAGGTCAGGGTTGAGGAGTGTTGAACACCTGAAACAGGTCAGGGTTGAGGAGGGATGAACACCTGAAACAGGTCAGGGTTGAGGAGTGTTGAACACCTGAAACAGGTCAGGGTTGAGGAGTGTTGAACACCTGAAACAGGTCAGGGTTGATGAGTGTTGAACAACTGAAACAGGTCAGGGTTGAGGAGGGATGAACACCTGAAACAGGTCAGGGTTCAGGAGGGATGAACACCTGAAACAGGTCAGGGTTGAGGAGTGTTGAACACCTGAAACAGGTCAGGGTTGAGGAGGGATGAACACCTGAAACAGGTCAGGGTTGAGGAGTGTTGAACACCTGAAACAGGTCAGGGTTGAGGAGTGTTGAACACCTGAAACAGGTCAGGGTTCAGGAGGGATGAACACCTGAAACAGGTCAGGGTTGAGGAGTGTTGAACACCTGAAACAGGTCAGGGTTGAGGAGGGATGAACACCTGAAACAGGTCAGGGTTGAGGAGTGTTGAACACCTGTAACAGGTCAGGGTTGAGGAGTGTTGAACAACTGAAACAGGTCAGGGTTGAGGAGGGATGAACACCTGAAACAGGTCAGGGTTCAGGAGGGATGAACACCTGAAACAGGTCAGAGTTGAGGAGTGTTGAACACCTGAAACAGGTCAGGGTTCAGGAGGGATGAACACCTGAAACAGGTCAGGGTTCAAGAGGTATGAACACCTGAAACAGGTCAGGGTTGAGGAGTGTTGAACACCTGAAACAGGTCAGGGTTGAGGAGTGTTGAACACCTGAAACAGGTCAGGGTTGAGGAGTGTTGAACAACTGAAACAGGTCAGGGTTGAGGAGGGATGAACACCTGAAACAGGTCAGGGTTGAGGAGTGTTGAACACCTGAAACAGGTCAGGGTTGAGGAGTGTTGAACACCTGAAACAGGTCAGGGTTTAGGAGGGATGAACACCTGAAACAGGTCAGGGTTCATGATTGATGAACACCTGAAACAGGTCAGGGTTGAGGAGTGTTGAACACCTGAAACAGGTCAGGGTTGAGGAGGGATGAACACCTGAAACAGGTCAGGGTTGAGGAGTGTTGAACACCTGAAACAGGTCAGGGTTCAGGAGGGATGAACACCTGAAACAGGTCAGGGTTCAGGAGGGATGAACACCTGAAACAGGTCAGGGTTGAGGAGTGTTGAACACCTGAAACAGGTCAGGGTTGAGGAGGGATGAACACCTGAAACAGGTCAGGGTTGAGGAGGGATGAACACCTGAAACAGGTCAGGGTTGAGGAGGGATGAACACCTGAAACAGGTCAGGGTTGAGGAGTGTTGAACACCTGAAACAGGTCAGGGTTCAGGAGGGATGAACACCTGAAACAGGTCAGGGTTCAGGAGGGATGAACACCTGAAACAGGTCAGGGTTGAGGAGTGTTGAACACCTGAAACAGGTCAGGGTTGAGGAGGGATGAACACCTGAAACAGGTCAGGGTTGAGGAGTGTTGAACACCTGAAACAGGTCAGGGTTGAGGAGTGTTGAACACCTGAAACAGGTCAGGGTTGAGGAGTGTTGAACACCTGAAACAGGTCAGGGTTGAGGAGGGTTTGTTCTGTATTATTTTACATGGGGGGAAAAAACACTATTGTGTAAAACATGTAAGAGATGTTTACTATGAATGTGGACAACGTGGTCCTCTGTAGCTCAGCTGGTAGAGCACGGCGCTTGTAACGCCAAGGTAGTGGATTCGATCCCCGGGACCACCCATACACAAAATAATGTATGCAGGCATGACTGTAAGTGGCTTTGGATAAAAGCGTCTGCTAAATGGCATATTATTATTATTATTATTATTATTATTATTATTATTATTATTATTATTATTATTATAATTATATTATTACAAACCTTTTTATACTCCATCATTGTGCCAAGGTAAGGTAGGGGTTTGGGTCCAGGGATCCCCATCTTAGTGAATACACCATAGGGCCAGTATCCATACCTATACACACACACACACACATTAACTAGTAATATATTCTAGAGAAGTATTTACAAAAAATAAAAACATATCTTTAACTCTGCATTGTTGGAAAATGACCCCTAAGTAAGCATTTCACTGTTAGTCTACACCGGTTAACTACCATGCATGTGGCATATAACATTTGATTTGATGTAATACAATTTCATTTGAAGTTCTTACACCACTATGAGGGTGATGAGGAGGGCCAGGAGTGTCCAGGTCTCAGCAGAGAAGTAGGGCAGAAAACTCATCTTTCCTCCGGTTCGGCTCCCTGCTGCTTCTAAAAACAAAGGTCCCGTTTTCTCTCAGGCTCGGTTCGAGTTCACTTGTCCAATGATCTGACAGGTTTTGAGTTGTTTTTTCTGTCCGGTTCTAGTGTGGATCGACTACCGACTGTTGCTCTTCTCAGTATTCTGCTTGGGACAGTACAACTTGCGCGTGATTGTTGTATCCCGTCGGAAAAGCACCTGTGTGAAGCTAGCCACAATAAGGATTAGCCACAATGGAATTTGCAGTTCGCCTTCAGAATAAGAGTCCCATATTGAAACTGATGCAAACGGATACAAATAGTGGAATAATGCCATATTTGGACTAGGTAAAGCTGAACAAGGTTGGAATGTTGTTATATTAATTAAACAAAAGACAATAAGTAGTTAATTTGACACACCCAAAAATAATAGTTAAAGTCACACTGTGGCTGTATTAGACTTCAGAATTGCATTGGGGCAAACTTCTATTGCACTGTACAGTGTTACCTCTGGATCTTGGGTCCATGAAACGTGAAGAATTTACACTAATATTAGCGTCGTAGCTCTTCCTGCAGGACTTTAGCAATGTTCCAACATCTAGTGTAAAGCCTTCCCAGAAGAGTGGAGGCTGTTATAGCAGCAAAGGGGGGAACAACTCCATATTAATGCCCATGATTTTGGAGTGAGATGTTTGTTCGACGAGCGGGTGTCCACATACTTATGTCATGTTTGCAATGGGTTCACTTTAGCAGACAGTTAGCTAGCTAGTTAGCTTGCTCGTATCTTGCTAATTTAGCTAACAAACTAAATAAAAACACACTCTCGACTCTCACACACAAAGGGCCCTGCAACGTGAAGGGTTGTCGGTAGTGAAAAAGGGAAGCATCATCTAAGATGTGATTCCAACTAAATATAAGCTAAAATATCTTCAGATTCAAAATTAGATTTTTTTCATAATTTTTTATTTCCTAAAGGTAAACACTAAACAGAGTATGCCCTTGTAAGGGAGAGGGTTAATACTCGGTTCCAGGAACCGACAACAAGTGCTTGACATATGGCATTGGTTCTGGGCGTAATTGAGAATTTAAAAAAAAATTGATCTGATCACTTGTTTGGTCGCTGCTATCCCCGACTGTTTGTTTTGTATTGCGAAATGAAGGTGAACTGTTCTCTGCGTGAAGGAGGGGAACTTCATGACCAGAGATTCTCTGCACTGTGTTTATAAATGCGGGAAGTACAAGAGAGCTGGAAAGTGTGGAGAGGGGATCAGTAGTATGGAATGGAACCAGGCGAGCTACCAGGGCTGTGTATTTACATCCAACGGCCACACGGCGGCAGTATTGGGTTCGGAATGGAACCAGGCGAGCTACCAGGGCTGTGTATTTACATCCAACGGCCACACGGCGGCAGTATTGGGTTCGGAATGGAACCAGGCGAGCTACCAGGGCTGTGTATTTACATCCAACGGCCACACGGCGGCAGTATTGGGTTCGGAAAAGAAAATGTGTGGATGACCAAGTCAAAACACTACAATTAGGCCTAGCTGAGTGAAATTAGACATATTTATTGATAAAGAACATCAATCAACCAATATATATATTGATTGTGCTCATGATTATGTGTTTGTGTCTTATGTTTTGATTTATGAAGGTTAATAAATACACAGACGACCTTGTTCTTTAGTGGAATGATTTTTATTGGTTTGTGATTATTAAAGTTTAAAACAAAGCAGCTGCAGCGATCATTTCAACAGACGGTAAAGATTCTATTTTGGAAAGACTGCACAGCAGAACACCCAGAGGAACAAAATGAGAGTAGAGTTCTAGAGAACACCAGTTAGAGTTCTAAATTCTAGGAGAATCCTAGCCTCCAGCCAGTAGTGTACAGGATCCACACATGACATCTGCCATGGATTGAATACCCCTGGTGTCTGACTTTAACAAGACATGTACCCCTAATGCATCCATAGTATTACTATCTTTCTTTTATATGGTGAAAATGTGTTTCTGAGCCCTACTCAAACTGAGACCAGGATTCAATCCCAGCTCTTTGTCAGCTATGCGCCATTTAAAGTTAATTTCCGGTTGAGCCGACATATGCAAGATTTATCATGAATGCAGTCTTATTGTCATATTATATTCAGTAGCCTATTGAATCCCAGCCTGAATATTCATTAGCCTATAGCAGGGTAAGGTCTGAATATTCAGAGTAGATAGATAGATAGATAGATAGATAGATAGATAGATAGATAGATAGATAGATAGATAGATAGATAGATAGATAGATAGATAGATAGATAGATAGATAGATAGATAGATAGATAGATAGATAGATAGATAGATAGATAGATAGATAGATAGATAGATAGATAGATAGATAGATAGATAGATAGATAGATAGATAGATAGATAGATAGATAGATAGATAGATAGATAGATAGATAGATAGATAGATAGATAGATAGATAGATAGATAGATAGATAGATAGATAGATAGATAGTTGTGCACTTCACAAAATAGATGGTATCATGAGGAAGGAAAAGTATGTGGATATATTGAAGCAACATCTCAAGACATCAGCAAGGAAGTTAAAGCTTCGTCGCAAATGGGTCTTCCAAATGGACATTGACCCCAAGCATACTTCCAAAGTTGTGGCAAAATGGCTTAAGGACAACAAAGTCAAGGAATTGGAGTGGCCATCACAAAGCCCTGACCTCAAGCCTATAGAAAATGTGTGGGCAGAACTGAAAAAGTGTTTGCGAGCAAGGAGGCCTACAAACCTGACTCAGTTACACCTGCTCTGTCAGGAGGAATGGGCCAAAACCCAACTTATTGTGGGAAGCTTGTGGAAGGCTACCTGAAACGTTTGACCCAAGTTAAACAATTGAAAGGCAATGCTACCAAATACAAATTGAGTGTATGTAAACTTCTGTCTCACTGGGAATGTGATGAAAGAAATAAAAGCTGAAATAAATCATTCTCCCGAGTGGTGCAGCGGTCTAAGGCACTGCATCTCAGTGCTTGACGTGTCACTACAGACCCCCTGGTTCGATTCCAGTCTGTATCACAACCGGCCGTGATTGGGAGTCCCATAGGGCGGCGCACAATTGGCCCAGCTTCGTCCGGCTTTGGCCGGTGTAGGCCGTCATTGTAAGTAAGAATTTGTTCTTAACTGACTTGTCTAGTTAAATAAAGGTTAAATAAAATAAAATAAAAAATAACAATCTGACATTTCACATTCTTAAAATTATGTGGTGATCCTAACTGACCTAAGACAGGGCATTTGTTACAAGGATTAAATGTCAGGAATTTTGAAAAACTGAGTTTAAATGTATTTGGCTAAGGTGTATTTCAACTGTAGATAGATAGATAGATAGATAGATAGATAGATAGATAGATAGATAGATAGATAGATAGATAGATAGATAGATAGATAGATAGATAGATAGATAGATATACTCATATGTTAGATAGATAGATAGACTCATATGTTAGACAGATAGATAGATATATGGTAGGGTTTGGTAGGGTACTCCTGCATTTGGTCATGTGTTTGGACTCTTCAGAGAGGTGGAGGGGATGTTGCTACGAGGCTCCAGCCTCAGTTTGATTGGTCTTTTGGGCATCAGCAGACCCTGGATATCCATCTCCAACGGGATCTATAGAGAAAAACAGAACAGACTATAACCCTGGATGTCTATATCCAACAGGATCTATAGAGAATAACATGACAGAACAGAACAGAACCCTGGTTGTCCATCTCCAACAGGATCTATAGAGAATAACAGAACAGAACAGAACATAACCCTGGTTGTCCATCTCCAACAGGATCTATAGAGAATAACAGAACAGAACATAACCCTGGTTGTCCATCTCCAACGGGATCTATAGAGAATAACAGAACAGAACATAACCCTGGTTGTCCATCTCCAACAGGATCTATAGAGAATAACAGAACAGAACATAACCCTGGTTGTCCATCTCCAACAGGATCTGTAGAGAATAACAGAACAGAACAGAACATAACCCTGGTTGTCCATCTCCAACAGGATCTATAGAGAATAACAGAACAGAACATAACCCTGGTAGTGCATCTCCAACAGGATCTATAGAGAATAACAGAACAGAACAGAATATAACCCTGGTTGTCCATCTCCAACGGGATCTACAGAGAATAACATAACAGAACATAACCCTGGTTGTCCATCTCCAACAGGATCTATAGAGAATAACAGAACAGAACATAACCCTGGTTGTCCATATCCAACAGGATCTATAGAGAATAACAGAACAGAACATAACCCTGGTTGTCCATCTCCAACAGGATCTATAGAGAATAACAGAACAGAACATAACCCTGGTTGTCCATCTCCAACAGGATCTATAGAGAATAACAGAACAGAACAGAACATAACCCTGGTTGTGCATCTCCAACAGGATCTATAGAGAATAACAGAACAGAACAGAATATAACCCTGGTTGTCCATCTCCAACGGGATCTACAGAGAATAACATAACAGAACATAACCCTGGTTATCCATCACCAACAGGATCTATAGAGAATAACAGAACATAACCCTGGTTGTCCATCTCCAACAGGATCTATAGAGAATAACAGAACAGAACATAACCCTGGTTGTCCATCTCCAACAGGATCTATAGAGAATAACAGAACAGAACATAACCCTGGTTGTCCATCTCCAACAGGATCTATAGAGAATAACAGAACATAACATAACCCTGGTTGTCCATCTCCAACAGGATCTATAGAGAATAACAGAACAGAACATAACCCTGGTTGTCCATCTCCAACAGGATCTATAGAGAATAACAGAACATAACAGAACCTTGGTTGTCCATCTCCAACAGGATCTATAGAGAATAACAGAACAGAACATAACCCTGGTTGTCCATCTCCAACAGGATCTATAGAGAATAACAGAACATAACATAACCCTGGTTGTCCATATCCAACAGGATCTATAGAGAATAACAGAACAGAACAGAACCCTGGTTGTCCATCTCCAACAGCATCTATAGAGAATAACAGAACAGAACCCTGGTTGTTCATCTCCAACAGGATCTATAGAGAATAACAGAACAGAACATAATCCTGGTTGTCCATCTCCAACAGGATCTATAGAGAATAACAGAACAGAACATAACCTTGGTTGTCCATCTCCAACAGGATCTATAGAGAATAACAGAACATAACATAACCCTGGTTGTCCATCTCCAACAGGATCTATAGAGAATAACAGAACAGAACATAACCCTGGTTGTCCATCTCCAACAGGATCTATAGAGAATAGCAGAACAGAACATAACCCTGGTTGTCCATCTCCAACAGGATCTATAGAGAATAACAGAACATAACATAACCCTGGTTGTCCATCTCCAACAGGATCTATAGAGAATAACAGAACAGAACATAACCCTGGTTGTCCATCTCCAACAGCATCTATAGAGAATAACAGAACATAACATAACCCTGGTTGTCCATATCCAACAGGATCTATAGAGAATAACAGAACAGAACAGAACCCAGGTTGTCCATCTCCAACAGCATCTATAGAGAATAACAGAACAGAACCCTGGTTGTTCATCTCCAACAGGATCTATAGAGAATAACAGAACAGAACATAACCTTGGTTGTCCATCTCCAACAGGATCTATAGAGAATAACAGAACATAACATAACCTGGTTGTCCATCTCCAACAGGGTCTATAGAGAATAACAGAACAGAACATAACCCTGGTTGTCCATCTCCAACAGGATCTATAGAGAATAACAGAACAGAACAGAACAAACCCTGGTTATCAACACCCTAGGGCCCTCTAAGGTCATCACTAAGCTAAGGATCCTGGGACTAAACACCTCCCTCTGCAACTGGATCCTGGACTTCCTGACGGGCCGCCCCCAGGTGGTAAGGGTAGGTAACAACACATCTGCCACACTGATCCTCAACACGGGGGCTCCTCAGGGGTGCGTGCTCAGTCCCCTCCTGTACTCTCTGTTCACCCATGACTGCATGGCCAGGCACGACTCCAACACCATCAATAAGTTTGCCGACGACACAACAGTGGTAGGCCTGATAACCGACAACGATGAGACAGCCTATAGGGAGGAGGTCAGAGACCTGGCCGTGTGGTGCCAGGACAACAACCTCTCCCTCAACGTGACCAAGACAAAGGAGATGATTGTGGACTACAGGAAAAAAAAGAGGACTGAGCACACCCCCATTCTCATCGACGGGGCTGTAGTGGAACAGGTTGAGAGCTTCAAGTTCCTTGGTGTCCACATCACCAACAAACTATCATGGTCCAAACACACCAAGACAGTCGTGAAGAGGGCACGACAAAGCCTATTCCCCCTCAGGAGACTGAAAAGATTTGGCATGGGTCCTCAGATCCTCAAAAAATTATACAGCTGCACCATCGAGAGCATACTGACTGGTTGCATCACCGCCTGGTATGGCAACTGCTTGGCCTCCGACCGCAAGGCACTACAGAGGGTAGTGAGTACGGCCCAGTACATCACTGGGGCCAAGCTTCCTGCCATCCAGGACCTCTATACCAGGCGGTGTCAGAGGAAGGCCCTCAAAATTGTCAAAGACTCCAGCCACCCTAGTCATAGACTGTTCTCTCTGCTACCGCACGGCAAGCGGTACCGGAGTGCCAAGTCTAGGTCCAAAAGACTTCTCAACAGCTTCTACCCCCAAGCCATAAGACTCCTGAACAGCTAATCATGGCTACCCGGACTATTTGCACTGCCCCCCCACCCCATCCTTTTTACACTGCTGCTACTCTGTTAATTATTTATGCATAGTCACTTTAACTCTACCCACATGTACATATTACTTCAACTACCTCAAATAGCCGGTATATAACAGAACATGACAAAACATGATATGACATGACAGAACATAGCATATATCTATTTATTTCAGGGACTGCAGATGTAAATGAGCTGTTAGCTAAATCTGGTGCAACGCATCACTTCTGAGACTTTTGTTTCACCTTGTCCCTGTCCAAAGAAACGTAATAAATTATTTAACCCTGTACGTCAATCTCCAACTATGAGACACTTTGTGAATACGGGCCCTTGGATTCAACAACTTGCATTATGGGATAATGTCCATTGAAAGTGTGTTTTAGTCCAGGACAAGGTTTAATACTGTGGTCCTTTGTAGCTCAGTTGGTAGAGCATGGGCCTTGTAACGCCAGGTTAACGGGGACCACCCATACCTAAAATGTATGCATGACTATATGTCACTTTGGATAAAAGCATCCTGCTAAAGGGATATATATTATTGTTATTTATATTATCTTATAATTATGTGTCCATGATCTCCAACTCACTGGTTGGACAATGCTGTGTGTGTGTGTGTGTGGGCGTGGGCGTTGTGTGTGTTGTGTTGGGGTGATCTTTGGACGTCTTGATAACTCCTGTTACATAACCCTCCCCAGCCTTAACCACAATTCTAGAAATAGATCCCAGAGCCCCCAGTACTAACCTGAACCATTAGACACTAACCTAACCACTGATCTAGGACCAGATTCCCCTGACCCAGTACTAACCTGAACCATTAGACACTAACCTAACCACTGATCTAAGAATAGTCCTAACCTGAACCATTAGACAGTAACCTAACCACAGATCTAGAGCGCCCCCCAGTGTCTTTATGTGTGAAGTGTCAACATAGAGTTGAATAGAGGACTAGGGAGAATATCAATTGCATTTCCTTGATTCCTCGCATTCCTTCTCATCCAATGGGTTTTGAGGAGGAGGCGTGGATAGAGAACCGCGAGGAATCAAGGAAAGACAATTGAGATTCTTCCTTATTTGCAACGATGGCGCTGACCATGCTAAAACAGGCGCTGACCATGTTAAAACAGGTGGTGAACATGTTTTAAAATGTTGGCGCAGTGCCTTAGACCACTGTGCCACTCGGGAGACACAATCATGTTTTGTCATGTCATGTTATTCTCTTCAAAACAGGTGGTGATCATGTTAAAACAGGTCCATGTTAAAACAGGTGGTGACCATGTTAAAACACGTGGTACCATGTTAAAACAGGCAGTGACCATGTTAAAACAGGCAGTGACCATGCTGAAACAAGTGTTGACCATGCTAAAACAAGTGGTTATCAATGTAAAGCAGGTGGTGACCATTTTAAAACAGGTCCATGTTAAAACAGGTCCATGTTAAAACAGGTCCATGTTAAAACAGGTGGTGACCATGCTAAAACAGGTACATGATAAAAAAAGGTGGTGACCTTTTTAAAAGAGGTGGTGGCCATATTAAAACAGGAGGTGACCATGCTAAAACAGGTGGTGAACATGTTAAAACAGGTGGTGACCATGTTAAAACAGGTGGTGGCCATGTTAAAACAGGTCCATGTTAAAACAGGTGGTGACCATGCTAAAACAGGTCCATGTTAAAACAGGTGGTGACCATGTTAAAACAGGTAGTGACCATGTTAGAACAGATAGTGACCATGCTAAAACAGGTCCATGTTAAAACAGGTGGTTACCATGTTAAAACAGGTCCATGTTAAAACAGGTGCTGACCATGTTAAAACAAGTGCTGCGGTAAGTGCAGCCTCTATCCAACTCTATGAATGATACTGATATTTGATGATGTCATATTCCATCTGCTCAGGTGAGCATCTCACCTCGGTCTCGTCGCAGACGGAGAATGTGAAACTCTGGAGGATCTCGACCATGGCCAGTTTGATCATGATCAGGGCGAAACGCATCCCGATACAGTTCCTGGGCCCCGCCCCGAACGGCATGTACGTGTACGGGTCAATAGACTCCTTGTTCTCCTTACTGAACCTGGACAGGGAGAGGGCAGACACATTACACATTGGATTGGAGTTGATTTGGGGTTGGGGTTCAGTCACATTACACATTGGATTGGAGTTGATTTGTGGTTGTGGTTCAGTCACATTACACATTGTATTGTAGTTGATTTGTGGTTGTGGTTCAGTCACATTACACATTGTATTGTAGTTGATTTGTGGTTGTGGTTCAGTCACATTACACATTGTATTGTAGTTGATTTGTGGTTGTGGTTCAGTCACATTACACATTGTATTGTAGTTGATTTGTGGTTGTATTTCTGTCACATTACACATTGTATTGTAGTTGATTTGTGGTTGTGGTTCAAACACATTACACATTGTATTGTAGTTGATTTGTGGTTGTGGTTCAGTCACATTACACATTGTATTGTAGTTGATTTGTGGTTGTGGTTCTGTCGCATTACATTGTAGTTGATTTGTGGTTGTGGTTCAGTCACATTACACATTGTATTGTAGTTGATTTGTGGTTGTGGTTCAGTCACATTACACATTGTATTGTAGTTGATTTGTGGTTGTGGTTCAGTCACATTACACATTGTATTGTAGTTGATTTGTGGTTGTGGTTGAGTCACATTACACATTGTATTGTAGTTGATTTGTGGTTGTGGTTACATTGCAGCAGTGTGTTTATCCTTGTGTTGTAGTAAAGTAGTGCTTTTGAAATTGTATTGTGGTTGTGCTGTGGTTGTGCTGTGGTTGTGATGTGGTTGAATTGTGGTTGTATTGTGGTTGTGCTGTGGTTGTGATGTGGTTGTGATGTGGTTGTGCTGTGGTTGTGATGTGGTTGTGATGTGGTTGTATTGTGGTTGTGCTGTGGTTGTGATGTGGTTGTATTGTGGTTGTGATGTGGTTGTATTGTGGTTGTGCCGTGGTTACGGTGCGGTCCAGTACCTCTCTGGTTTGAACTCCTCAGGGTCGGACCAGATCTCTGGGTCGCGGTGGAGGGTCCACGTGGGAACCATGACAACGCAGTCTTTGGGGATGACGATGCCGTTGATCTCCACCGTCTTCTTGGCGACCCTCTCCAGTCGGCCGAAGATGGGATACAGTCTCAGAGACTCGTTCAACACACTGTCCAGATAGTCCATCTGCATCAGAGCTTCGTACTGGATAGGAGCCTGAACCGGGGTTACACACACATCAGTACCTTACCACATCTGGCACCGGGGTTACACACACATCAGTACCTCAACACATCTGACATCGGGGTTACACATATATCAGTACCTCACCACATCTGACACCGGACCGGGGTTACACACACATCAGTACCTCAACACATCTGGCACCGGGGTTACACACACATCAGTACCTCAACACATCTGACACCGGGGTTACACACACGTCAGTACCTCACCTCATCTGGCACCGGGGTTACACACACATCAGTACCTCAACACATCTGGCACCGGGGTTACACATACATCAGTACCTCAACACATCTGGCACCGGGGTTACACATACATCAGTACCTCACCACATCTGGCACCGGGGTTACACACACATCAGTACCTCAACACATCTGACCCCGGGGTTACACACACATCAGTACCTCAACACATCTGGCACCGGGGTTACACACACATCAGTACCTCAACACATCTGACACCGGGGTTACACACACGTCAGTACCTCACCTCATCTGGCACCGGGGTTACACACACATCAGTACCTCAACACATCTGACACCGGGGTTACACACACATCAGTACCTCAACACATCAGTACCTCAACACATCTGACACCGGACCGGGGTTACACACACATGTGAATACTTACACTACCGGTCACAAGTTTTAGAACATCCACTCATTCAAGGGTTTTTGTTTATTTTTTACTATTTTCTACATTGTAGAATAATAGTGAAGACATCAAAACTATGAAATAACTCATATGGAATCATGTAGTAACCAAAAAAGTGTTAAACAAATCAAAATATATTTTATATTTGAGATTCTTCAAATAGCCACCCTTTGCCTTGATGACAGCACTGCACACTCTTGGCATTCTCTCAACCATCTTCATGAGGTAGTCACCTGGAATGCATTTCAATTAACAGGTGTGCCTTCTTAAAAGTTAATTTGTGGAATTTCTTTCCTTCTTAAGCCAATCAGTTGTGTTGTGACAAGATAGGGGGGTATACAGAAGATAGCCCTGTTTGCTAAAATACCAAGTCCCTATTATGGCAAGAACAGCTCAAATAAGCAAAAAGAAATGACAGTCCATCATTACTTTAAGACATGAAGGTCAGTCAATATGGAACATTTCAAGAACATTGAAAGTTTCTTTAAGTGCAGTTGCAAAAACCCATCAAGCGCTATGATGAAACTGGCTCTCATGAGGACCGCCACAGGAATGGAAGACCCAGAGTTACCTCTGCTGCAGAGGATAAGTTCATTAGAGTTACCAGCCTCAGAAATTGCAACCTAAATAAATGCTTCACAGAGTTCAAGTAACAGACACATCTCAACATCAACAGTTCAGAGGAGACTGTGTGAATCAGGCCTTCAAACCACTACTAAAGGACACCAATAAGAAGAAGAGACTTGCATGGGCCAAGAAACACGAGCAATGGACATTAGACCGGAGGAAATTTGTCCTTTGGTCTGGAGTCCAAATTGGAGATTTTTGGATCCAAACGCTGTGTCTTTGTGATACGCGATGTGTATTTCCCACCGTAAAGCATGGAGGAGGAGGTGTGATGTGTGGGGGTGCTTTGCTGGTGACACTGTCTGTGATTTATTTAGAATTCAAGGAACACTTTACCAGCATGGCTACCTCAGCATTCTGCAGCGATACGCCATCCCATCTGGTTTGTGCTTAGTGGGACTATCATTTGTTTTCTCAATAGGACAATGACCCAACACACCTCCAGGCTGTGTAAGGACTATTTTTCCAAGAAGGAGAGTGATGGAGTGCTGCATCAGATGACCTGGCCTCCACAATCCCCCAACTTCAACCAAATTGAGATGGTTTGGGATGAGTCAGACCGCAGAGTGAAGGACAAGCAGCCAACAAGTGCTCAGCATATGTGGGAACTCCTTCAAGACTGTTGGAAAAGCATTCCAGGTGAAGCTGGTTGAGAGAATGCCAAGAGTGTGCAAAGCTGTCATCAAGGCAAAGGGTGGCTATTTGAAGAATCTCAAATATAAAATATATTTGGATTTGTTTAACACTTTTTTGGTTACTACATGATTCCATATGTGTTATTTCATAGTTTTGATGTCTTCACCATTATTTTACAGTGTAGAAAATAGTAAAAATAAAGAAAAACCCTTGAATGAGTAGGTATTCTAAAACTTTTGACCGGTAGTGTACATCAGTACCTCACCACATCTGACACCGGGGTTACTTTGATGGGGAACACAGTATCTATCTCCTCCTGCAGTTTGGTCATGGTGTGGGGGTTACCTTGTTGGGGAACACAGTATCTATCTCCTCCTGCAGTTTGGTCATGGTGTGGGGGTTACCTTGTTGGGGAACACAGTATCTATCTCCTCCTGCAGTTTGGTCATGGTGTGGGGGTTACCTTGTTGGGGAACACAGTATCTAACTCCTCCTGCAGTTTGGTCATGGTGTGGGGGTTACCTTGTTGGGGAACACAGTATCTATCTCCTCCTGCAGTTTGGTCATGGTTTGGGGGTTACCTTGTTGGGGAACACAGTATCTAACTCCTCCTGCAGTTTGGTCATGTTGTGGGGGTTACCTTGTTGGGGAACACAGTATCTAACTCCTCCTGCAGTTTGGTCATGGTGTGGGGGTTACCTTGTTGGGGAACACAGTATCTATCTCCTCCTGCAGTTTGGTCATGGTGTGGGGGTTACCTTGTTGGGGAACACAGTATCTATCTCCTCCTGCAGTTTGGTCATGGTGTGGGGGTTACCTTGTTGGGGAACACAGTATCTATCTCCTCCTGCAGTTTGGTCATGGTGTGGGGGTTACCTTGTTGGGGAACACAGTATCTATCTCCTCCTGCAGTTTGGTCATGGTGTGGGGGTTACCTTGTTGGGGAACACAGTATCTAACTCCTCCTGCAGTTTGGTCATGGTGTGGGGGTTACCTTGTTGGGGAACACAGTATCTATCTCCTCCTGCAGTTTGGTCATGGTGTGGGGGTTACCTTGTTGGGGAACACAGTATCTATCTCCTCCTGCAGTTTGGTCATGGTGTGGGGGTTACCTTGTTGGGGAACACAGTATCTATCTCCTCCTGCAGTTTGGTCATGGTGTGGGGGTTACCTTGTTGGGGAACACAGTATCTATGTCCTCCTGCAGTTTGGTCATGGTGTGGGGGTTACCTTGTTGGGGAACACAGTATCTATCTCCTCCTGCAGTTTGGTCATGGTGTGGGGGTTACCTTGTTGGGGAACACAGTATCTAACTCCTCCTGCATTTTGGTCATGTTGTGGGGGTTACCTTGTTGGGGAACACAGTATCTAACTCCTCCTGCAGTTTGGTCATGGTGTGGGGGTTACCTTGTTGGGGAACACAGTATCTATCTCCTCCTGCAGTTTGGTCATGGTGTGGGGGTTACCTTGTTGGGGAACACAGTATCTATCTCCTCCTGCAGTTTGGTCATGGTGTGGGGGTTACCTTGTTGGGGAACACAGTATCTAACTCCTCCTGCAGTTTGGTCATGGTGTGGGGGTTACCTTGTTGGGGAACACAGTATCTATCTCCTCCTGCAGTTTAGTCATGGTGTGGGGGTTACCTTGTTGGGGAACACAGTATCTATCTCCTCCTGCAGTTTGGTCATGGTGTGGGGGTTACCTTGTTGGGGAACACAGTATCTATCTCCTCCTGCAGTTTGGTCATGGTGTGGGGGTTACCTTGTTGGGGAACACAGTATCTATCTCCTCCTGCAGTTTGGTCATGGTGTGGGGGTTACCTTGTTGGGGAACACAGTATCTATCTCCTCCTGCAGTTTGGTCATGGTGTGGGGGTTACCTTGTTGGGGAACACAGTATCTATCTCCTCCTGTAGTTTGGTCATGGTGTG
>NW_028162209.1:52500-60000 GCF_964263955.1 Coregonus lavaretus | reverse complement strand
TGCGAATTGGCGCCACCCCAAGGCCGAAAATCAGCTGGGGGGTAGTGCACCCCCACCCCAAACACCCCCCACCCCCAACACCCCCCAACCACCAACCGTCAAGCCCCTCGGGGTCTCCTCCAAGCAAGACATGAGCACCCATCCTGGGCATGTGTGACTGAAGGAGCCCTCCTCTGGTTCTCCTAGTGAAATCCGTCCTAAAGTGGGAAATGGCGCCACCCCATGGCCGAAAATCAGCTGGGGGGCAGTGTACCCCCACCCCCACTCCCCCCACCCCCAACCCACAAGCCCCTGGGGTCTCCCCCAAGCCAGACATGAGCACCCATCCTGGGCATCAATCAATCAATCAATTTTATTTTATATAGCCCTTCTTACATCAGCTAATATCTCGAAGTGCTGTACAGAAACCCAGCCTAAAACCCCAAACAGCTAGTAATGCAGGTGTAGAAGCACGGTGGCTAGGAAAAACTCCCTAGAAAGGCAAAACCTAGGAAGAAACCTAGAGAGGAACCAGGCTATGAGGGGTGGCCAGTCCTCTTCTGGCTGTGCCGGGTGGAGATTATAACAGAACCATGCCAAGATGTTCAAAAATGTTCATAAGTGACAAGCATGGTCAAATAATAATCAGGAATAAATCTCAGTTGGCTTTTCATAGCCGATCATTAGAGTTTAAAACAGCAGGTCTGGGACAGGTAGGGGTTCCATAACCGCAGGCAGAACAGTTTAAACTGGAATAGCAGCAAGGCCAGGCGGACTGGGGATAGCAAGGAGTCACCACGGCCGGTAGTCCCGACGTATGGTCCTAGGGCTCAGGTCTCTCAGTTGGCTTTTCATAGCCGATCATTTAGAGTTGAAAACAGCAGGTCTGGGACAGGTAGGGGTTTCGTAGCCGCAGGCAGAACAGTTGAAACTGGAATAGCAGCAAGGCCAGGCGGACTGGGGGCAGCAGGGTGTCATCATGCCCGGTAGTCCTGACGTATGGTCCTAGGGCTCAGGTTCTCAGAGAGAAAGAGAGAACGAGAGAATTAGAGAGAGCATACTTAAATTCACACAGGACACTGGATAAGACAGGAGAAGTACTCCAGGTATAACCAACTAACCCCAGCCCCCCGACACATAAACTACTGCAGCATAAATACTGGAGGCTGAGACAGGAGCGGTCCGGAGACACTGTGGCCCCATCCGAAGAAACCCCCGGACAGGGCCAAACAGGAAGGATATAACCCCACCCACTCCGCCAAAGCACAGCCCCCGCACCACTAGAGGGATATCCCCAACCACCAACTTACAATCCTGAGACAAGGCCGAGTATAGCCCACAGAGGTCTCCACCACAGCACAAACCAAGGGGGGGGGGGGGCGCCAACCCAGACAGGAAGATCACGTCAGTAACTCAACCCACTCAAGTGACGCACCCCTCCCAGGGACGGCATGAAAGAGCACCAGCAGGCCAGTGACTCAGCCCCTGCAACAGGGTTAGAGGCAGAGAACCCCAGTGGAGAGGGGAACCGGCCTGGCAGAGACAGCAAGGGCTGTTCGTTGCTCCAGCCTTTCCGTTCACCTTCACACTCCTGGGCCAGACTACACTCAATCATATGACCTACTGAAGAGATAAGTCTTCAGTAAAGACTTAAAGGTTGAGACCGAGTCTGCGTCTCTCACATGGGTAGGCAGACTGTTCCATAAAAATGGAGATCTATAGGAGAAAGCCCTGCCTCCCGCTGTTTGCTTAGAAATTCTAGGGACAATTAGGAGGCCTGCGTCTTGTGACCGTAGCGTACGTATTGGTATGTACGGCAGGACCAACTCGGAAAGATAGGTAGGAGCAAGCCCATGTAACGCTTTATAGGTTAACAGTAAAACCTTGAAATCAGCCCTTGCCTTAACAGGAAGCCAGTGTAGGGAAGCTAGCACTGGAGTAATATGATCAAATTTCTTGGTTCTAGTCAGGATTCTAGCAACCGTATTTAGCACTAACTGAAGTTTATTTAGTGCTTTATCCGGGTAGCCGGAAAATAGAGCATTGCAGTAGTCTAATCTAGAAGTAACAAATGCATGGATTAATTTTTCTGCATCATTTTTGGACAGAAAATTTCTGATTTTTGCAATGTTACGTAGATGGAAAAAAGCTGTCCTTGAAACAGTCTTGATATGTTCGTCAAAAGAGAGATCAGGGTCAAGAGTAACGCCTAGGTCCTTCACAGTTTTATTTGAGACGACTTTACAACCATCAAGATGAATTGTCAGATTTAACAGAAGATCTCTTTGTTTCTTGGGACCTAGAACAAGCATCTCTGTTTTGTCCGAGTTTAAAAGTAAAAAGTTTTCAGCCATCCACTTCCTTATGTCTGAAACACAGGCTTCTAGCGAGGGCAATTTTGGGGCTTCACCATGCTTCATTGAAATGTACAGCTGTGTGTCATCCGCATAGCAGTGAAAGTTAACATTATGTTTTCGAATAACATCCCCAAGAGGTAAAATATATAGTGAAAACAATAGTGGTCCTAAAACGGAACCTTGAGGAACACCGAAATGTACAGTTGATTTGTCGGAGGACAGACCATTCACAGAGACAAACTGATATCTTTCCGACAGGTAGGATCTAAACCAGGCCAGAACTTGTCCGTGTAGACCAATTTGGGTTTCCAGTCTCTCCAAAAGAATGTGGTGATCGATGGTGTCAAAGGCAGCACTAAGGTCTAGTAGCACGAGGACAGATGCAGAGCCTCGGTCTGACGCCATTAAAAGGTCATTTACCACCTTCACAAGTGCAGTCTCAGTGCTATGATGGGGTCTAAAACCAGACTGAAGCATTTCGTATACATTGTTTGTCTTCAGAAAGGCAGTGAGTTGCTGCGCAACAGCTTTTTCTAAAATTTTTGAGAGGAATGGAAGATTCGATATTGGCCGATAGTTTTTTATATTTTCCGGGTCAAGGTTTGGCTTTTTCAAGAGAGGCTTTATCACTGCCACTTTTAGTGAGTTTGGTACACATCCGGTGGATAGAGAGCTGTTTATTATGTTCAACATAGGAGGGCCAAGCACAGGAAGCAGCTCCTTCAGCAGTTTAGTAGGAATAGGATCCAGTATGCAGCTTGAAGGTTTAGAGGCCATGATTATTTTCATCATTGTGTCAAGAGATATAGTACTAAAACACTTAAGTGTCTCTCCCGATCCCAGGCCCTCGCAGAGCTGTGCAGATCCAGGACAGCTAAGCCCTGGAGGAATACGCAGATTCAAAGAGGAGTCCGTAATTTGCTTTCTAATGGTCATGATCTTTTCCTCAAAGAAGTTCATGAATTTATCACTGCTGAAGTGAAAACCATCCTCTCTTGGGGAATGCTGCTTTTTAGTTAGCTTTGCAACAGTATCAAAAAGAAATTTTGGATTGTTCTTATTTTCCTCGATTAATTTGGAAAAGTAGGATGATCGAGCAGCAGTGAGGGCTCTTCGGTACTGCACGGTACTGTCTTTCCAAGCTAGTCGGAAGACTTCCAGTTTGGTGTGGCGCCATTTCCGTTCCAATTTCCTGGAAGCTTGCTTCAAAGCTCGGGTATTTTCTGTATACCAGGGAGCTAGTTTCTTATGACAAATGTTTTTCATTTTTAGGGGTGCAACTGCATCTAGGGTATTGTGCAAGGTTAAATTTAGTTCCTCAGTTAAGTGGTTAACTGATTTTTGTCCTCTGACGTCCTTGGGTAGGCAGAAGGGGTCTGGAAGGGCATCAATGAATTTTTGTGTTGTCTGAGAATTTATAGCACGACTTTTGATGCTCCTTGGTTGGGGTCTGAGCAGATTATTTGTTGCGATTGCAAACGTAATAAAATGGTGGTCCGATAGTCCAGGATTTTGTGGAAAAACATTAAGATCTACAACATTTATTCCATGGGACAAAACTAGGTCCAGAGTATGACTGTGGCAGTGAGTAGGTCCAGAGACATGTTGGACAAAACCCACTGAGTCGATAATGGCTCCGAAGGACTTTTGGAGTGGGTCTGTGGACTTCTCCATGTGAATATTAAAATCACCAAAAATTAGAATATGATCTGCTATGACTACAAGGTCTGATAGGAATTCAGGAAACTCAGAGAGGAACGCTGTATATGGCCCAGGAGGCCTGTAAACAGTAGCTATAAAAAGTGATTGAGTAGGCTGCATAGATTTCATGACTAGAAGCTCGAAAGATGAAAACGTCATTTTTTTTTTTGTAAATTGAAATTTGCTATCGTAAATGTTAGCAACACCTCCGCCTTTGCGGGATGCACGGGGAATATGGTCACTAGTGTAACCAGGAGGTGAGGCCTCATTTAACACAGCAAATTCATCAGGCTTAAGCCATGTTTCAGTCAGGCCAATCACATCAAGATTATGATCAGTGATTAGTTCATTGACTATGACTGCCTTTGAAGTGAGGGATCTAACATTAAGTAACCCTATTTTGAGATGTGAGGTATCACGATCTCTTTCAATAATGGCAGGAATGGAGGAGGTCTTTATCCTAATAAGATTGCTAGGGTGGACACCACCATGTTTAGTTTTGCCCAACCTAGGTCGAGGCACAGACACAGTCTCAATGGGTATGGCTGAGCTGACTACACTGACTATGCTATTGGCAGACTCCACTAAGCTGGCAGGTTGGCTAACAGCCTGCTGCCTGGCCTGCACCCTATTTCACTGTGGGGCTAAAGGAGTTAGAGCCCTATCTATGTTGGTAGATAAGAGGAGAGCACCCCTCCAGCTAGGATGGAGTCCGTCACTCCTCAGCAGGTCAGGCTTGATCCTGTTTGTGGGTGAGTCCCAGAAAGAGGGCCAATTATCCACAAATGTTATCTTTTGGGAGGGGCAGAAAACAGTTTTCAACCAGCGATTAAGTGCTGAGACTCTGCTGTAGAGCTCGTCACTTCCCCTAACTGGGAGGGGGCCAGAGACAATTACTCGATGCCGACACATCTTTCTAGCTGATTTACACGCTGAAGCTATGTTGCACTTGGTGACCTCTGACTGTTTCATCCTAACATTGTTGGTGCCGACGTGGATAACAATATCTCTATACTCTCTACACTCGCCAGTTTTAGCTTTAGCCAGCACCATCTTTAGATTAGCCTTAACGTCGGTAGCCCTGCCCCCTGGTAAACAGTGTATGATCGCTGGGTGATTCGTTTTAAGTCTAATACTGCGGGTAATGGAGTCGCCAATGACTAGGGTTTTCAATTTGTCAGAGCTAATGGTGGGAGCCTTCGGCGTCTCAGACCCCGTAACGGGAGGAGTAGAGACTAGAGAAGACTCAGACTCAGACTCCGACTCGCTACATAATGGGGAAAACCGGTTGAAGGTTTCTGTCGGCTGAATGAGCGACACCGGTTGAGCATTCCAACAGTATTTCCCTCCAGAAGCCATGAGAAAGTTGTCCGGCTGCAGGGACTGTGCGGGGGGAGTTATACTAACGTTACTGTCTGTACTTACTGGTGGCACAGACGCTGTTTCTTCCTTTCCTACACTGATAATACTCTTGCCTAACGATTGCGTCTGAAGCTGGGCTTGTAGCACAGCTATTCTCGCCGTAAGGCGAGAATTCTCCTGTATATTATGAGTACAGCGACTGCAATTAAAAGACATCATGTTAATGTTACTACTTAGCTTCGGCTGTTGAAGATGTTGATGAACCATGTCCAGATAAAGCGTCCGGAGTGAAAAAGTTGAATAAGGGAAAAAAAAGTTGCGATGGAAAAACGGAAAATAACGTAAAGTTGGCAGCTAAAACGCACAGGAAAATGACTCTTCTGTCTCGGGATAAACGTCCGGGGTGAAAAAGTTTAACGAAAAAAGATGAGTGAGGACAAAACTAAAAAGTTGGTAAATTTGTTGAACACAGAGATTGATTAAACGTTTATTAAAAGTAAAACGTGAATAGTTTGGCAGGTAGCCAAGTAGCAACAAACAGCAGAGCAGCACGGAGACAATGCGGAAGCGAGACGGAAGTGTGTGACTGAAGGAGCCCTCCTCTGGTTCTCCTAGTGAAATCCGTCCTAAAATGCGAAATGGCGCCACCCCATGGCCGAAAATCAGCTGGGGGGCAGTGCACTCCCACCCCCAACACCCCCCATCCCCAACACACTAGCCCCTTGGGGTCTCCCCCAAGCTGGGCATGAGCACCCATCCTGGGCATGTGTGACTGAAGGAGCCCTCCTCTGGTTCTCCTAGTGAAAACCGTCCTAAAATGACAGGTGGCGCCCCCTTGTGGACGAATCCGGGTGGGGGGGGGTTGGGGCCCCCCCTTGGGGTCTCCCCCAAGCCGGCAATGGGCACCCAGCACGTCCATGTGTGAGTCAGGAGCCATCCCCTGGTTCTCATAGTGAAAACCGTCCTAAAATGACAGGTGGCGCCCCCTTGTGGACGAATCTGGGTGGGCCCCCCCTTGGGGGTCTCCCCCAAGCCAGTCATGAGCACCCACCCGCCCATGTATGACTGAAGGAGCCCTCCTCTAGTTCTCCTAGTAAAATAAGTCCTAAAGTGGGAAATTGCGCCACCCCATGGCCGAAAATCAGCTGGGGGGCAGTGCTCCCCACCCCCCAACATCCCCTCCCCCAGCCCCCAAGCCCCTTGGGGTCTCCCCCAAGCCAGACATGAGCACCCATCCTGGGCATGTGTGACTGAAGGAGCCCTCCTCTGGTTCTCCTAGTGAAAACCGGAGGGTTACCATGTGGGGGTGTCTGACCCTCCACCCCAATCCGACCAAGAGCACCCATTTCGGCCTTGTGTGACTCAGGAGCCGGTCCCTGGTTCTCCTAGTGAAAACCGGAGGGTTACCGTGTCTGAATGGAAGTGGGGTGTCTGACCCCCCACCCCAATCCGACCAAGAGCACCCATTTCGGCCTTGTGTGACTCAGGAGCCGTTCTCTGGCGGGTTACCATGTCTGAATGGACTTAGTGCATTTTTGGACAATTTTCCCGGTTTTTCAAAAAATCTTTTAAAATACTTCCTGATGAGCTAGAGGTCCCAAATTTCCTTAACTCCTATAGGAAGACCCTCCTTTCCGCACCCTATACTTTTTTCCCACTCATTCTAACATGGTTAACCTATAGTAACATTTATCCAAAAACTGATTATTTTACATGGAAATGTGCGTATATGCGTGCCCTTGTGAGCCAAACAAACCCCATCCTGAATGGACTTTTATTTTTCGATTTATTAACGTTTTAAGTCGTTTAAAAAAAAAACGAATTTGGTGTTTTTTCACCCCGCCGGCGAGGCAACATACAGGCCCTGCGGGTGCCAGGGCTAATGTCGATAATGTGGCCTGTCCCGTAGTCGCCCCATTCGGTTCCAGGTCGACCAGACAGGTACCGGCGCGATTTCAGAAACCTGGTTTTCGACGAATAGAAATACATGTCCGATTGAGCCGGGGGTGGTGGCAAACTTCTCGGCCCGTGCGGATATTGAGAAATGGGCATTTTTGAGGGTTCTGGGTCCCTCAGAACCATGGTTCTAACGCTCCGAAGT
>NW_028162209.1:25000-47500 GCF_964263955.1 Coregonus lavaretus | reverse complement strand
AGGGCTGGATGGTATGTAAGGTTATGTTATACCACAGGGCTGGATGGTATGTAAGGTTATGTTATACCACAGGGGCTGGATGGTATGTAATGTTATGGTATACCACAGGGCTTGATGATATGTAAGGTTATGTTATACCACAGGATTGGATGGTATGTAAGGCTATGTTATACCACAGGGCTGGATGGTATGTAAGGTTATGTTATACCACAGGGGCTGGATGGTATGTAATGTTATGTTATACCACAGGGCTGGATGGTATGTAATGTTATGGTATACCACAGGGCTTGATGATATGTAAGGTTATGTTATACCACAGGATTGGATGGTATGTAAGGTTATGTTATACCACAGGGCTGGATGGTATGTAAGGTAATATTATACCACGGGGCTGGATGGTATGTAATGTTATGTTATACCACAGGGCTGGATGGCATGTAAGGTTATTTTATACCACAGGGCTGGATCGTATGTAAGATCATGTTATACTACGGGCTGGATGGTATGTAATGTTATGTTATACCACAGGGCTAAATAGTAGGTAAGGTTATGTTATACCTTGGGGGCTGGATGGTATGTAAGGTTATGTTATACCACAGGGCTGGATGGCATGTAAGGTTATTTTATACCACAGGGCTGGATCGTATGTAAGATCATGTTATACTACGGGCTGGATGGTATGTAATGTTATGTTATACCACAGGGCTAAATAGTATGTAAGGTTATGTTATACCTTGGGGGCTGGATGGTATGTAAGGTTATGTTATACCAAAGAGCTGGATGGTATGTAAGGTAATATTATACCACGGGGCTTGATGGTATGTAAGGTTATGTTATACCACAGGGCTGGATGGCATGTAAGGTTATTTTATACCACAGAGCTGGATGGTATGTAAGGTAATATTATACCACAGGGCTGGGAGGTATGTAAGGTTATGTTATACCACAGGGCTGGATGGCATGTAAGGTTATTTTATACCACAGGGCTGGATGGTATGTAAGGTTATATATTACCACGGGGTCTGGGTAGTATGTAATGTTATGTTATACTATGGGGCTGGATTGTATGTAAGATCATGTTATACTACGGGCTGGATGGTATGTAAGTTTATGTTAAACTATGGGGCGAATGGTATGTAAGGTTATGTTATACCACAGGATTGGATGGTATGTAAGGCTATGTTATAGCCCGGGGCTGGATGGTATGTAAGGTTATGTTATCCCACTAGACTGGGTGGTTTGTAATGTTATGTTGTACCACAGGTCTGGATGGTATGTAAGGTTATGTTATACCACGGGGGCTGGGTGGAATGTAATGTTATGTTATACCACGGGCTGGATGGTATGTAAGGTTATGTTATCCCACTAGACTGGGTGGTATGTAAGGTTATGTTATACCATGGGGCTGGATGGTATGTAAGGATATTTAATACCACAGGGCTGGATGGTATGTAAGGTTATTTTAAACCATGTGGTTAGATGGTATGTAAGGTTATGTTATACAACGGGGGCTGGATGGTATGTTAGGTTATTTTATACCATGGGGGCTGGATGGTATGTAAGGTTATTTTATACCACGGGGGCTGGATGGTATGTAAGGTTATGTTATACCATGTCACGGTTTCGGCCGAGGCTGCCTCTCTCCCTTGTTCGGGCAGGCTTCGGCGTTCGTTGTCTCCGGAGTATTAGCTGCCACCGTTGTATGTTTCATGTTCGTTTGCTTCTGTCTAAGTGTTGTCACACCTGTTTTCATTCAGTGTCATTAGTGTCCTATTTAGTTCCCGTTGTGTGTGTCAGGTGTTGTGTATTATTGTTTTGTGTCAGACGTGTTTTCGCTCGGTTTAGCTTCTCTCCACTGCGCTGGAGTTTACGCACCTGTTTGTGCGCTGTTCTGTTTCTATTTCGCCTTCGTTCGTATTTCGCCTTCGGGCAAGTGTTGTCCGTTTGCCGTGTGTCGGCTCAATACAAGTTGGTTGGATTATCCGTCTGCGTCCTGCATTTGATTCCGCCACTACACCTACAGCACGCCTTGACAGAATAATACACCACCTATGGAATCAGCAGGAGCCGCAGCAGCCCAGGCGACTCTGGAGGACAGGGTCCGCGAGCAAGGGGACCAGATCCTGCAGATGGGGACCGCACTGCAGGAGGTGATCACCACCATCCGAGGCTGGGGGACGCCTCCACCGCCACCCTCCATGCCAGCACCATCGGCCAGTCAGCCTAGTCCCGCACCAGAACCCCGAGGAGTCCGACTCTCGCTCCCGAGGGCTTACGATGGGACCGCAGCCGGGTGCCAGGGTTTCCTTCTCCAGGTGGAGCTGTACCTGGCCACCGTGCATCCGGCTCCCTCGGGACATGAGAGCGTGTCCGCCCTGATCTCCTGCCTGTCCGGGAAGGCGTTGGAATGGGCCAACGCGGAGTGGAGGAGGATCGACGCGGACACCATCACGTACAACGAGTTCTCCCGCCGCTTCAAGGCGGTGTTTGACCATCCCCCGGAGGGGAAAGCGGCGGGGGAGCGTCTGGTCTTCCTCCGGCAGGGGAGGAGGAGTGCTCAGGAGTTCGCCCTCGAATTCCGTACTCTAGCGGCAGATGCAGGGTGGAATGATCGGGCCCTCGTCGATCACTACAGGTGTAGTCTACGAGAGGACGTCCGTCGGGAGCTGGCCTGTAGGGACACCAGCCTCACGTTCGACCAGTTGGTCGACATGTCCATCAGGCTGGATAACCTGCTAGCTACCCGCGGGCGTTCCGAGGGGGGTCCGTCCATTTCACCCTCCAGCGCTTCCGAGCCGTGCCCCATGGAGCTCGGGGGCGCTGGCGCTAGAGAGAGGAGGGGTCGGCTTACTAGGGGGTCCATCCCTTGCACCAACTGTGGTCGGGGAGGACACACCGCGGCTAGGTGCTGGGGATGGCCTCCTAGGGGAGAGGACGACAGGTCCCGCACTGGGGATTCCCTCCAGGTGAGTAGGCGCCCCACTCACCCAGAGCTCTCTGTTGCACATTTTTGTATGCCTGTGCGTTTTCCACAGGTAGCACCTCATTCCCAGCATAAGGCGCTGGTAGATTCAGGCGCGGCTGGGAATTTTATTGATAAAAAGTTTTGTTTAGCGTTAGGGATTCCCCTTCTTCCTGTTGATGTTCCTTTCCCCGTTCATGCCCTAGATAGCCGTCCGTTGGGTACGGGCTTGATCAGGGAGGTCACGGCGCCACTTAGGATGTGTGCGCAGGGGGGTCATCAGGAGATGATTCAGCTATTTCTGATTGACTCTCCTGCGTATCCGGTGGTGCTGGGCATGCCCTGGTTGAGTACCCATAACCCATCCATTTCGTGGCAGGAGAGGGCTCTGATGGAGTGGTCTGCTCAGTGTGTGGGTAGATGTTTGGGCGTTTCCGTAGGGGCTACCTCGGTGGAGAGTCCAAACCAGGTGCCCGCATTGCACGTTCCCCCTGAGTATGGGGATTTGGCTATTGCGTTTAGTAAGGCGAGGGCGACGCAGTTGCCGCCCCATAGGCAGGGAGATTGTGCGATAGACCTCCAGGCAGGAGCTGCGCTCCCACGGAGCCATGTGTATCCTCTGTCTCAAGAGGAGAAGAAAGCTATGGAGACTTACATAGACGAATCTCTGAGACAAGGATACATACGGCCTTCCACTTCCCCTGCGTCCTCGAGTTTCTTTTTTGTGAAGAAAAAGGATGGTGGTTTGCGCCCGTGCATCGATTACCGTGGTCTCAATCAGATTACGGTGAAGTACAGTTATCCACTCCCGCTGATTGCGACCATGACTGAGTCGTTGCATGGGGCGCGTTTCTTCACAAAATTAGATCTCAGGAGCGCGTACAACTTGGTGCGCATCAGGGAGGGCGATGAATGGAAGACAGCCTTTAGTACCACCTCGGGCCATTACGAGTATCTGGTCATGCCATACGGGTTGATGAACGCTCCGTCAGTTTTCCAATCATTCGTGGATGAGATCTTCAGGGACATGCAGGGGCAGGGGGTGGTTGTGTACATTGATGACATTCTCGTGTACTCGCCTACCCGTGTCGAGCATGTGGCCCTGGTGCGTAGAGTGTTGCGGAGGCTGGTGGAGCACGACCTGTATGTGAAGGCAGAGAAGTGTCTGTTTTTCCAGGAGTCGGTCTCCTTTTTGGGGTATCAGTTGTCTGCGTCAGGGGTGAAGATGGAGGTAGACCGGGTGTCGGCCGTGCGTAATTGGCAAACACCAACCACTGTGAAGGAGGTGCAGCAGTTTTTGGGGTTTGCGAATTACTACCGGAGGTTTATCCGGGGTTTTGGACAGGTGGCAGCTCCCATCACGTCTCTTTTGAAGGGGGGTCCGGTGCGTCTGCAGTGGTCGGCCGAGGCGGACAGGGCGTTTGGGAGGCTGAAGGACCTGTTTACCTCGGCCCCGGTGCTGGCGCATCCAGATCCCTCTTTGCCGTTCCAGGTAGAGGTGGACGCGTCAGAGGCCGGTCTAGGAGCCGTGCTTTCACAACGGTCTGGCGCGCCACCTAAACTCCGCCCCTGTGCCTTTTATTCTAAGAAGCTCAGTCCGGCGGAGCGGAACTATGACGTAGGGGACAGGGAGCTGTTAGCCGTGGTACAGGCCCTAAAGGTGTGGAGGCACTGGCTTGAGGGGGCTCAACACCCTTTCCTCATTTTGACGGACCACCGTAACCTGGAGTACATCCGGGCGGCGAGGAGGCTGAACCCTCGCCAGGCAAGATGGAATATGTTCTTGACCAGGTTTACTTTTAAGATCACGTACATCCCTGGGTCACAGAATGGTAAGGCAGATGCGCTGTCTCGGCGGTATGACACGGAGGAGAGGTCCGTGGAGCCCACTCCCATACTGCCGGAGTCGTGTCTGGTGGCACCGGTAGTGTGGGAGGTCGATGCTGAACTCGAGCGGGCGTTACGCACCGACCCTAGTCCACCACAGTGCCCGGAGGGTCGGAAGTACGTTCCGCTCGAGGTTCGGGATCGATTGATCTATTGGGCTCACACGTCACCCTCCTCTGGACATCCGGGTATCGGCCGGACAGTGCACTGTCTTAGTGCCAAGTACTGGTGGCCCACGTTGGCAAGGGATGTGAGGGTTTATGTTTCCTCCTGCTCGGTGTGCGCCCAGTGTAAGGCGCCTAGACATCTGCCTAGGGGTAAGTTACTACCCCTGCCCGTGCCACAACGACCATGGTCCCACCTCTCGGTGGATTTCCTTACTGACCTTCCTCCTTCACAGGGGAATACCACTATACTGGTCGTTGTGGACCGGTTTTCTAAGGCCTGTCGTTTGCTCCCCATGCCGGGCCTTCCTACCGCCCTGCAAACTGCCGAGGCCCTGTTCACCCATGTGTTCCGGCACTACGGGGTACCCGAGGATATTGTGTCTGATCGGGGTCCCCAATTTACCTCCAGAGTCTGGAGGGCCTTTATGGAGCGGTTGGGGGTCTCGGTGAGCCTCACCTCGGGTTACCACCCGGAGAGTAATGGGCAGGTGGAACATGTAAACCAGGATGTGGGCAGGTTTCTTAGAACATACTGCCAGGACCGGCCGGAGGAGTGGGCAAGGTACGTTCCCTGGGCCGAAATGGCCCAGAATTCCCTACGCCATTCCTCCACTAACCTAACCCCTTTCCAATGTGTGTTAGGTTACCAGCCGGTTCTGGCACCCTGGCAGCAGAGCCAGATCGAGGCTCCTGCGGTGGATGAGTGGGCGAGGCGCTCGGAGGAGACATGGAACGCTGCACACGTCCACCTGCAGCGGGCCCTCCGACGTCATAAGGCGAGCGCTGATCTCCACCGCAGTGAGGGACCGGTGTACGCACCTGGTGATCGAGTCTGGCTCTCTACCAGGAACCTGCCCCTCCGCCTGCCCTGTCGGAAACTGGGTCGGCGGTTTGTAGGGCCATTTAAAGTCCTGGGAAGGTTGAACGAGGTGTGTTATAAATTACAGCTACCTGTTGAATATAAAAGTATTAACCCCTCGTTCCATGTGTCCCTTCTCAGGCCGGTGGTAGCTGGCCCACTCCAAGACAGTGAGATCAGGGAGACTCCTCCGCCCCCATTGGACATCGAGGGGGCACCGGCGTACTCCGTGAGGTCCATCTTGGATTCGAGACGTCGGATGGGGGGTCTCCAGTATCTAGTGGAGTGGGAGGGGTACGGTCCGGAGGAGTGGTGCTGGGTGCCGAGGGGAGACATTTTGGACCCGTCTCTCCTGACGGAATTCCATCGTGGACACCCGACGCGCCCGGCTCCGCGTCCTCCGGGTCGTCCCAGAGGCCGGAGTCAGCGCACGTCTGGAGCCGCGCGTCAAGGGGGGGGTACTGTCACGGTTTCGGCCGAGGCTGCCTCTCTCCCTTGTTCGGGCAGGCTTCGGCGTTCGTTGTCTCCGGAGTATTAGCTGCCACCGTTGTATGTTTCATGTTCGTTTGCTTCTGTCTAAGTGTTGTCACACCTGTTTTCATTCAGTGTCATTAGTGTCCTATTTAGTTCCCGTTGTGTGTGTCAGGTGTTGTGTATTATTGTTTTGTGTCAGACGTGTTTTCGCTCGGTTGAGCTTCTCTCCACTGCGCTGGAGTTTACGCACCTGTTTGTGCGCTGTTCTGTTTCTATTTCGCCTTCGTGCGTATTTCGCCTTCGGGCAAGTGTTGTCCGTTTGCCGTGTGTCGGCTCAATACAAGTTGGTTGGATTATCCGTCTGCGTCCTGCATTTGATTCCGCCACTACACCTACAGCACGCCTTGACATACCAATGGGGTTGGATTGTATGTAAGGTTATGTAATACCACAGGGCTGGATGGTATGTAAGGTTATGTTATACCAAAGGGCTGGATGGCATGTAAGGTTATGTTATACCACGGGGCTGGATGGTATGTAAGGTTATGTTATACCACAGGGCTTGATGGTATGTAAGGTTATGTTATAGCACGGGGCTGGATGGTATGTAAGGTATGTTATACCACGTGGCTGGTTGGTACGTAAGGTTATGTTATACCACAGGGCTGAATGGTATGTAAGGTTATGTTATACCACGGGTCAGGATTGTATGTAAGGTTATGTTATACTATGGGGCTGGATGGTATGTCAGGTTATTTTATACCACAGGGGCTGGATGGTATGTAGGGTTATGTTATACCACAGGGCTGGATGGTATGTAAGGTTATGTTATACCACAGGGCTGGATGGTATGTAGGGTTATGTTATACCACAGGGCTGGATGGTATTTAGGGTTATGTTATACCACAGGGCTGGATGGTATGTAAGGTTATGTTATACCAAGGGGCTGGATGGTATGTAAGGTTATGTTATACCACAGGGCTTGATGATATGTAAGGTTATGTTATACCACAGGGCTTGATGGCATGTAAGGTTATGTTATACCACAGGGCTGGATGGTATGTAAGGTTATGTTATACCACGGGGGCTGGATGGTATGTAAGGTTATACCACGGGGCTGGATGGTATGTAAGGTTATGTTATACCACGGGGGCTGGATGGTATGTAATGTTATGTTATGCCACATGTCTGGGTGGTATGTAAGGTTATGTTATACCACAGGGCTTGATGGCATGTAAGGTTATGTTATACCACAGGGCTGGATGGTATGTAAGGTTATGTTATACCACGGGGGCTGGATGGTATGTAATGTTATGTTATGCCACATGTCTGGGTGGTATGTAAGGTTATGTTATACCACGGGTCAGGATGGTATGTATTTGTTTTCAATAAACATTGGAGAAGAAAAATAGTTTACATGTTGTCGACAATCTAAGCCAACCCCATCTGTTTTGACTCATAGTTGCGCACACGTCGGTTTTGTTGCTAAGTAACCAACCCATCTATAGCAGGGGTGTCAGACTGACTAATGGTTTTAGTTATTTCCTTTCAATTCATTTCAATTAAAACCTAGACAACCAGGTGAGGGCAGTTTCTAACTAATCAATTAAAACCTAGACAACCAGGTGAGGGCAGTTTATAACTAATCAATTAAAACCTAGACAACCAGGTGAGGGCAGTTTTTAACTAATCAATTAAAACCTAGACAACCAGGTGAGGGCAGTTTCTAACTAATCAATTAAAACCTAGACAACCTGGTGAGGGCAGTTTCTAACTAATCAATTAAAACCTAGACAACCTGGTGAGGGCAGTTTCTAACTAATCAATTAAAACCTAGACAACCAGGTGAGGGCAGTTTCTAACTAATCAATGATGTTAATTGATCAATCAAGGACAAGGAAGGAGCTAAAACCTGCAGAGCTAAAAGAGTTTAACACCCGTCCTATAGATACAGTATAGCTATGTTTCATACAGCCAGAAGAGGGCACCAAAGACAAACACTGGGGACTGTGTCCCTGCCAGACACCAGAACCAGCTAGAGTACTAGAGCCAACGGAGAGAGGGACGATGAAAAGAAAGATGGAGAAAGGGGGAAGAGAGAGAGAGAGAGATGGGGAAAGAGAGAGAGAGAGAGAGAGATGGGGAAAGAGAGAGAGAGAGAGAGAGAGAGAGAGAGAGAGAGAGAGAGAGAGAGAGAGAGAGAGAGAGAGAGAGAGAGAGAGAGAGAGAGAGAGAGAGAGAGTCATCACTTGTAACACAGGCTGTCCAATGTTCAAAACATTGAATTGTGCATTCATATCTTTAAATAAATCTTACACTTGCACAATCATTGATTCAAAATACAAATTTATTATGAAATACCAATGAAACGTTAATTTAGATCACCCACACACAAGCAACCGATAGTTTCACTGTGTCATTGTTCGTACAATCATTACAGTTTTTGCCCATAGCATCGATAATAAGGACATTCCGACTGGAGAACAGCTATATCTTCAAGTTTCTACTCCAGACTGTACCTACTGTATGTGTCACATGATTCTGTATCATATTACAGTATTACTGTACTAACTATACTATACAAAAATGGATAGTACTGTGAAGAACTGTATATGTAAAGGAATACCATTGTGATGTTGCAGTACTGTGTACAGTTTGAAAGTACAGTATGTGAAAAATAACCCAACCAATGACATCTTGTGGTGGCATTTTCTACAGAATGGTTGGACGACCTCCTCAAGGTGGAAGGGAACGGCTCTTCACTCAACAACAAGAGCTTGCCATCATTGAAATGGTGCGAGAAAATAATGCAATCCGACTTCGTGAGTTGCAACAACGCATAATTGCAAATGGAAATGAATTCAACAATATCAACAGGGTCAGCATTTCTACACTAAGTCGCATCCTACAGAAACAACTTCAGAATGAAGCAGCTGTACAGGGTGCCATTTGAGAGGAACAGTGTCAGGGTCAAGGACTTGCGCCATGATTATGTGCAGGTATGTGTCACTTTACTTTACATACTATATATTGTGATGTGGAAATGTGTCACGATCGTCTGAAGGAGGAGACCAATGCGCAGCGTTGCGAGTGAACATGATGACTTTATTTACTTAAAGCAACCACGAAGAAAAACAACAAATGCCGATCCGTGAAGTTCTATACAGAATACTACTAACAGCAACAAAGAAACAATAACCCACAACACAAAGGAAAAAACACACCGAATATATATGGCTCCCAATCAGAGATAACGAGCCGACAGCTGACACTCGTTACCTCTGATTGGGAGTCATCGACCAATCACCACATGACACAAACAAAATGAGACTCACCCATTCCCAACACCACCAAATGAAATACACCCAACACAAAAAATGAACAACCCTGGCTCAATATAAACGTCCATAGAGCCAGAGTGTTACAGTACCCCCCCCTAAAGGTGCGAACTCCGGGCGCACCAGCATACAGTCTAGGGGAGGGTCTGGGTGGGCGTCTGTCCACGGTGGCGGTTCTGCTTCTGGTCGTGGTCCCC
This sequence comes from Coregonus lavaretus, assembly GCF_964263955.1. Lineage (NCBI taxonomy): Eukaryota > Metazoa > Chordata > Actinopteri > Salmoniformes > Salmonidae > Coregonus > Coregonus lavaretus. The sequence goes on along the minus strand of NW_028162209.1, from coordinate 37,616 downwards.
ATCCCACCTTAGTCACTCTCCGCTTCCGTCCTCCCTTCCTCATGACCACCCCCCAACTCAACCCCACAGGATTAAGGGGCGGCACCGGACTCAGGGGCAGCACCGGGATAAGGGGCAGCACCGGGACAAGGGGCAGCACCGGACTACGGGGCAGTACCGGACTAAGGGGCAGCACCGGACTAAGGGGCAGCACCGGGATAAGGGGCAGCACCGGGACAAGGGGCAGCACCGGACTACGGGGCAGTACCGGACTAAAGGGCAGTACAGGACTAAGGGGCAGCACCGGGCTAAGGGGCAGTACCGGACTACGGGGCAGCACCGGACTAAAGGGCAGCACCGGGCTAAGAGGCAGTACCGGACTACGGGTCAGCACCGGGCTAAGGGGCGGCACCGGACTCAGGGGCAGCACCGGACTAAGGGGCAGCACCGGGCTGAAGGGCAGTACAGGACTAAGGGGCAGCACCGGGCTAAGGGGCAGTACCTGACTAGATGGCGGATCCTGGCTGGCTGGCTCTGGCGGATCCTGGCAGGACGGCTCTGGCGGATCCTGGCGGGACGACTCTGGCGGATCCTGGCGGGACGGCTCTGGCGGATCCAGGCTGGACGACACTGGCGGATCCTGGCGGGACGGCTCTGGCGGATCCAGGCTGGACGGCTCTGGCGGATCCAGGCTGGTCGGCTCTGGCGGATCCTGGCGGGACGGCTCTGGCGGATCCTGGCGGGACGGCTCTGGCGGATCCGGGCTGACCGGCTCTGGCTGATCCTGGCTGGACGGCTCTGGCGGATCCTGGCGGGACGGCTCTGGCGGATCCGGGCTGACCGGCTCTGGCTGATCCTGGCTGGACGGCTCTGGCTGATCCTGGCTGGACGGCTCTGGCGGATCCAGGCTGGACGGCTCTGGCGGATCCTGGCTGGCCGGCTCTGGCTGATCCTGGCTGGCTGACGGATCTGGCTGCTCATGGCTGGCTGACGGATCTGGCTGCTCATGGCTGACTGACGGATCTGGCTGCTCATGGCTGGCTGACGGATCTGGCTGCTCATGGCTGGCTGACGGATCTGGCTGCTCATGGCTGGCTGACGGATCTGGCTGCTCATGGCTGGCTGACGGATCTGGCTGCTCATGGCTGGCTGACGGGTCTGGCTGCTCATGGCTGGCTGACGGGTCTGGCTGCTCATGGCTGGCTGACGGATCTGGCTGCTCATGGCTGGCTGACGGGTCTGGCTGCTCATGGCTGGCTGACAGATCTGGCTGCTCATGGCTGACTGACGGATCTGGCTGCTCATGGCTGGCTGATGGTGCTGGCTGGGAGGCTGGCGGTTGAGGCGGACCCCAGCCTCGGATAGCAGTCCTCACCTCCAGCAGGGCGGCTCCCATCTGCAGGATCTGCTCTTTCTGGTTCCGAACCTGAGCTTCCAGTCTAGTATGGGCTGCGTCGGCTCCTGCTGATTCCATAGCAGGTGTCTGATTCTGTCTGGCGGACGGCTCTGCAGGCTCATGGCAGACGGACGGCTTTGCAGGCTCAGTACAGACGGGCGGCTTATGCAGCGCTTGGCAGACGGGCAGTTCAGACGCCCTAGGACAGACGGCAGACTCTGGCCGGCTGGCGACGCACATCGTGGACCTGGTGCGTGGAGTAGGAACAGACCGGCCCGTACCGGGAACACCCACCACTGGCCTTAACTGGGGATCAAGAACGGACCGGACCAGACTGGGAACACACTTCAGTCTCTCATGCCGTGCCACAACAACTTCCCCCTTTCCACTCGCCAATGGCTCCCGTACTCCGAATGCCTTCTCTCCAGCTCTACCTGTGGCAGCCTCCTGCTGCCCAGGCGCCCAAGCCATGTGCCCCCCCCCAAAAAATTTTTGGGGAGTAACCACGGGCTTCCAGCCTCGACTCCGCGCTGCCTCCTCGTACCACCTCCTCTCGGCTGCAGCCGCCTCCAGCTCTTCACGAGGGCGGTGATATTCCTCCATTTGTGGCCAAGGACCCTTTCCAGCCCGTATCTCCTCCCATGTCCATGAATCCGTTGGAGGTAGGTCCTGTTGCCGCTTGTTACGCTGCTTGGTCCTCTTTTGGTGGGTTATTCTGTCACGATCGTCTGAAGGAGGAGACCAATGCGCAGCGTTGCGAGTGAACATGATGACTTTATTTACTTAAAGCAACCACGAAGAAAAACAACAAATGCCGATCCGTGAAGTTCTATACAGAATACTACTAACAGCAACAAAGAAACAATAACCCACAACACAAAGGAAAAAACACACCGAATATATATGGCTCCCAATCAGAGATAACGAGCCGACAGCTGACACTCGTTACCTCTGATTGGGAGTCATCGACCAATCACCACATGACACAAACAAAATGAGACTCACCCATTCCCAACACCACCAAATGAAATACACCCAACACAAAAAATGAACAACCCTGGCTCAATATAAACGTCCATAGAGCCAGAGTGTTACAAAATGAGGGTTTATGCTGCCACCTGCCCTGCCTGTAGCTTGTAGTTTTGGTCTATACTCACTCAACCCAGCCCCTACTTGTGTGAAAATATAGACATTGTAGTTCCTTTATGTGTTTTCAGTAACAATATTCAATATTTTCTGTTACAGACGGTTCTGGAGTTTGATGCCGCCGAACTGCCGCATTAGTTCATCTACGTGGATGAGGCAGGCTTCAATCTGGCCAAAACCAGGCATCGGGGCCGTAACGTAGTTGGACAAAGGGCTGTTGTAAATGTCCCTGGGCAGCGTGGCGGAAATATCACCTTGTGTGCTGCAATTAGTGTCGAAGGAGTCCTGCATCATCATGCCACTCTAGCTCCCTACAATACAGGACAGATCATTGCATTTCTAGATGCACTACAGTTGTGCAGGACAGACCACAGCAGCCCAGGTTTGTCATCTGGGATAATGTTAGTTTCCACCGGGCTGCTCTGGTCCGAGATTGGTTCAACAACCATGATCATTTCACAGTTTTATACCTTTCCCCTTACAGCCCCTCTCTAAATGCAATCGAGGAATTCTTTTCAGCGTGGCGGTGGAAAGTATATGATCGGCAACCACATGCCCGCATGACTCTTCTGCAAGCAATGGAAGAGGCATGTGGAGACATTGAGGTGGGATCAATCCAAGGGTGGATTCGGCACACAAGGCGATATTTTCCCCAATGCCTAGCCCGCGAGGACATTGCCTGTGATGTTGACGAGGTCTTGTGGCCAGATCCGAACAGAAGGCGTGATCCATAATCCCCCCCGCCCCCCACCACACAAAACAAGTATATGTTTTTTCCCCCAATAGCAATTTATCCAGTAATTGTTTTGTTTTTTTACTTTTGTTTGTTGCTAAAATTGATGTTAAGAATTTCTGTAAGAATATTTGTTTTTTTGTAAAAACTTTTTTGTAAATACTGTTTGATTACTGCAGAAATTCTACTTTTGAGTTTTACAGAAGACATTGACAATAAAATGACAATAAAAATAGAAACATGAAGACTGCAGTGTTTTATATAAAGCCCATCAGTGTGTTTCTGGTGATATGAAAGTGTAATTCAAATGTTGCTTGTGTGTATGGTTTTGTTGCAATAATTTCATTTGTAGAAAGGAGTGTTAAGTTTTGATGGCAGTGTTTCATTTTGGCATATATGAGAGTTGTTAATCTCCAAGTGCTATGTCTGATTGGCTTGTGTGTTGAGTTTTGACATGAGCCAAATTCTGCAAAAAGTGTGTAAGCAATAGGCAAAAACTGTAAATATTGTAGTACAAAATAGGTGATACATGTTTCATTATGGTACTACATGTAAATACATCCCTGTAAAAGTACTGCAGAAGTAGAGAGAATACTACAGACACAGTGGAATCATTGAACAAAATCTGAAATATTGATAAAAAAATACAGTACTGTAAAACATCAAATGCAGTGTTCCTCAACTTGCTTGTACTGTAAAAAGCTTAACATAGGAGTGATTACTGTACTTCTCACATTTTCATCAACTCTGTCTTGTGGTTTTGGCCACAGGTTCTCATCTACATCACAATGGATGTTTTCATTAGCCAAACATCTTGGAAAAAACCTTTGGCCATGGCGAATCCAGGCCTGACACTGGTCTGCCGTGATGTCATTGCATGCGTCATCCATGGCCTGGAGAAGTGTGACTTGTTCATGAGGGCGCCTATCATAAACCTTCCATCTCCATGTGGAGAAAAATTCCTCAATCGGGTTAAGGAAAGGAGAGTATGGGGGTAAATACAGGGTGGTAAATTGTGCATGGGCCTGAAACCATGCTTGCACCATATGAGCATGGTGGAACCTGACATTATCCCACACAATGACATAGGTCACGCCACCAGCTCTACAGGCCTGATCGAGCTCATCAAGGAAGGTTACAAGGGGACCATAGAAACGGTGTCTGATAAAGAATGATGAAATATTACATCCCAGATGGCATCTGCCATAGACAAGGGTGGAAATATAAACAATATGCAGGTTCTTTTAAAATGTGTTGTTTATTTTAAAGTGCAGATGCCCAAAACTGAAATTTAAGTTGAACATATAAATATATTACAAAATTACAGATGTACATTTTAAAAATGGGTTTAAGGATATTTTGAGTCCCATCAGCTATTGGTGATTCCGTGCTGACTGGCCTAGCTGTCAAGCCATTCCAAAATCTTATCCTTCTCCACCAAAATATTTTCTTGACACCCCATAGTCAAACAACAGTTCTTCCTGCACCGGAATGTCTCGTTGGGCAATGAAAAGGATGACGTTCCACACTTTGCCATCCTCTTCAAGTTGCTGAAGCTGAGCTTTAATGTTGCTTCTCTTTCTGGAGTGGTTGATCCTCCGTCCAATTGTGTCCTTCTCTGGGTGGCAAGGGCAGGGCACAGTCTTGGCATCTATGCAGCACATTTTCCCTGATACATCCCTGTAGAAATATAGGTACCCCATCTCGTCTTCATCTGTTGCTGCCAAAAGTTCTTTCCCCTGCTTCCCTGAGAGTGGGAGACCGTGGTAGTCACAGACGACTTCCCCTTCAGCAAATTTCCGTGTTGTCATGACCTTTCTTCCTTTGACAGGGTCATTGGAAATGTACAATCCTCTCCACTTCTGGGACTTCACCAGTTTCATAATTGCTTTGTTTTCATTTTTTGTGTCAATGTTGGTTGAAGGTTGCCAGTAACGAAGGACATCCTCCACCTTCACTTTGTTCTTCTCCCAGTTCTGCCATTTAATGTATTTCTCTGCTTTTCTGGCAGTGGGTTCTCTTCTGGGGAAGTGAGCTGTAACAATGCAAAGACAAAAATACATGTGTTATTATTAATGTCATTTACTCAATAGCAGAAGCCCTTATCCAGGACTACTTAGTCGTAGTTATGTGACTAAATCAAGTACATTCTCGTAATACCTAATATGTTAAAATTGTATTCACTCTATTGTATTTTAGCTGCATCTTACCGATCACATAATCCCGTCTCATTTTCTCTTGCTGGTTTCTCCACTTGTCAAAGCAGTATCTCTCATGCCTTCCTGCAATCAGTAGTCTGTCCTTATTTTTGATTGATTGTCCATCAATTGTGACAGGGAAGCTTTGATAGAAGAGGTTCAAGGCCTGTGCCTCATCCAACGTTTGGCTGCTGGACAATGCTCCTGTTCTACAACTTGTTCTTGCGGAGGAGGGGCCTGCAGTCTCATTACTTGAAAAAGGGAAAATAACAAAAACGTGTTAGCCATATGTAACAACTTTACAAGACATTGTAAAGGGTCATTTATATAATGAGTATAAATAGTTACAGAGTCACTGGACATGGCAACTTTGGAGATCAGCTTCATTCCCATGCAGGCATTGAGTGGTGTCTTCATGCGGTAGTGCCTGTCAGCTGTAGCAGTTGTATGGGCCAAGTAGTCAGCAACAAGTGCCTTCTCTGCATCCGTGAAGTTGGCTTTGGTATGAGTCTCAAAGATTCGCCTTGCTACCTGGCTGGTGATGTTGGGGAGTTTGTATCTGATGAAAGAACAAGATAAAACAGTTTTGGTTTTAGAAAACTGTACTGTCATAAAAGTATTGTGTAATGATAAAAAACAGTGTTGTTCTTAACAGTGTTCGACTTACTTGGCATGAAACCTTTGTAGGTCATTGGAAGGGTTGTAGATGGCTCTTCCAACTGTGGAAATGAAGAATCTCTCATCTTCTTCCACGTCATCACAGTTTTGAAGAAAAGCTGGTCGAACATGTCGGTAGTACGTATCCAACCACTGAAAATGTAGACAAAAAAAAACATATTAACCAGGTTTGTATTAAATCAATCTCATTCACAATAACCAGATTGTGGTAAATATACTTACAGCATCTTCCTCCTCGTCTAACGAAACGGTTGCCACCTGCTGTGTCTTTGTCTTGTGTTGCTTAACACAGATGACAGTCCATTTCTCACCATTTGGCAAGATGCACTCCTTCCTTGAGAGCCATTCGTTCAGCTACAATAAAAAATGTGACATATCAATAAAACATATGCCAAAAAAGCAAATACGATTCAACATTATAGCAATTAAATGACATTAGTTAACTTACGGTCATATTTTTTTACAACTCCAGCCCTTTGGAGATGTTTCAGCATGAGCAGAGACTCCAGGTAGTACAGCATGAGCAGTTGTTCAGGTTCATCCAAAGATTCTTCACTCATGGCCTTCCCAATGACACCCAGAAAGTCTTTCTTGGCCACCTCCAAGACTGCCACACATTCTTTTGGTGTCTTTGCAACTGTCATCATCTGTGTGTACCTGCAGAAAAACAATAATACATTAATGATTTGAAGAACGACAACAATATACACTTAAAATGTTAACTACATTTCCGTGAGGATCAATTTAAATATATACACCTTTTCCTGGTAATTTCCTGAGACACCTGCTTGCTCATGGACTTCTGTAAGTCATTCAGGCAGTCCTGGAAATGCTTGCATTGCTCATACAAGCTCCTTTCTGTCTGGATGAGGTTTGTTGACGTCGTGATGTAGCGAAGAAACCTCTTCAGATTCTTCATGTAGTTTGCAATTGTTTGCTTCTTCTGTCCAATGTTTGCAAGCTTGGTAAAAAAGGACCTGCTTTGCTCCAATTTATTGACAAAATCCAGGGAAGGTTTGGTGGAGTCCATGTAAAACAAAAACCTAGACACATTTGCAACCTGTACATGAAAATGAAAATAATGTTAGTTGCATAGTTAATAACTACTTTGTAATTAAGTAATTCTCATTAAAATATTTCAACAGTTAAATTAAAGTAAAATTGCTGTACATACCATTGGGAATGTTGTGGTCATCGCGGAGATATTTGGCAAATCCAGCCAGCAGATCACAATCCAGAGGGTGCTTTTGGTACAAACCACTCATTTGCATTGCCTTTCTCAGTTTGTTGTCACATGACTGGTTCATTGGTCTGGAAAACATTTGGTATGCAGATTAGAATCAATAAAATACATCCATGTTCACTTATATACTTATGTGTAGTAGTTGTTTATGAGATTATTTATATTTGTATTTACTTACGGTTGGTACAAGGCAGACTTGTCATCCTCCGTGTTGTTGTCTGATTCAGCATCTGCATCTTCAGTTGGTGTCAACACATGAGCCACTTCCACTTGGCTGAAATATCATACAGATAAACAAAAACAATTATATTATATTACAATCAAACATAATTGGACAACAGTTATAATGAGTTGAAATATGATGTAACTTGCATATATATTATTTTATCAGTGTAAGAAATAGCTTACACAGGTGCTTGTTTGACTTCTGGCTTGTTCTTAACAATATGACCCGTTTCTTCAAGCTTCTGGATCAGGAGTTGGAGTCTGTCTTGTTGTATAACAATACAGCTCAGTAAGCTGTAGTCAAAGATCCTGCCTTTGCAAAGATGCTCTATCATGGAATCTCGGGCAGCGGCGACTTCTTGAACAATCTCTTGTTTTGTTTTTAACTTCATGCACACTCTGCTGAGGTGTCGAGAGAGGGTGTCCTGGTTCTTCAAGCAAAATCTGCAGACAAGAGGGATCCTTCTTTGTTTTCTGTAAGACAGTAAATGCACAGTAAGTACATGTAATGAAGTTACTAGCAGTATGTCAATACTTACACACCTATTATTACTGGTGCTAGCAGAGCTACTGCTAACATTAATAACAGCAACGTTACTGTGGTTTAATTGTGTTTCTGGCCTCAAAGCTTCTAATGCTCTCACACAAAAGCACCTCAAATTTAGGTCATGCTTCATTTTGGGCATACTACTAACATTAATAACAGCACCATACTAACAGTAATATACATGGAATAATTATAGAGGTACATTACCTTGAACCAGTTGCATTTGCAGATGCCATCTTGCTGAAAAATGAAGGAAGTAATAACACAATCGCGAAGAAATCTCTGCAGAATAAGGAAAAAAGCAATAATCCAAAATATCAGCTCCCAGAAGGAAAGAGTGTTGTCGTTGCTTTCAGTTGAATTCTCTTTTCTGAAGTGGAGTATATACTGTTGCCTTGGTCATTATATATACAATCAGATTGGCCCAACCCCATTCCACAATAAAATATTCCATTCAGGCTAGATTTACGCATACGCAAATGAGATGGCTCATTCAACTTCACACCTCACAACACCTCTGGAGGTCAGATTTCAACCCTGCAGGGTAAACACCGTGCTTTACATTTAACAGACACTCTTACCCAGGCTGACTTAAAGTTAATGGATGCATATATTTTTTGTGTAATTATTTTTTTCATACCTTCCCCCAGTGGGAATCGAACCCACAACCCTTTCATTGCAAACACCATGCTCTACCAACTGAGCTACATCCATGCCACTATTCAGACTACTGCCCATAATAATTCCTATCTAAACCTTTCGGCTTGTGAAACCCCCAGACAGAGGTGTGAAATTCCTCAACTTGAGGAGCTTCAAACATCAGAACAATGGCCTGACAACACCTGAGACATTTTTTAGGAAGATGGCATCTGCCATAGACAAGGGTGAAAATAAAAACAACATGCAGGTTTTCTTTTAAATGTGTTGTTTATTTTAAAGTGCAGATACCCAAAACTGAAATTTAAGTTGAACATGCATGGCTAAATATATTACAAAATTACAGATTTACATTTTAAAAATGGGTTTAAGGATATTTTTGAGCCCCATCAGCTATTGGTGATTTCGTGCTGACTGGCCTAGCTGTCAAGCCATTCCAAAATCTTATCCTTCTCCACCAAAATATTTTCTTGACACCCCATAGTCAAACAACAGTTCTTCCTGCACCGGAATGTCTCGTTGGGCAATGAAAAGGATGCAATGGCCTAGGCGACAACACCTTGGGTGGGCAATTGTCTTCAAAATGAATGTTCATATATAACATGCCATTCTCCATGCATTATGCTGTTGGGTCAGGGAGGAGGGAGGTTGAAATGCTGGGAAAAACAACTCCACAGAAGATCCACACAGCATTTAAACATTTCTCAAATGAAAGTAACAGCATTAGAATATATATAGGGTTGCCTAATCACACATTTGACATTTTGGAAGGATTTAACCTATTTGAAAAAAGTTGAAAGGCAACGTGGATCTACTGTGGAGTAGTTCTTCCCAGCACTTCAACCAAATCAGATTTATATTACATATTGCCTGGTGTGATTTAAAATGGAAAGAAAGCTCTAATCTTTACCCAAATGGTCTCAAATTAAAGGCCTGTTGGTAATTTCAGTGGAACCATCCAACCCAAGTAGCTATTCAACCTCAAAACTACCTGGTTTTGCTGTACATTCAAAACAGCAGTATAATGTGAAACTTCTTGTGGGCATTTAACAATGACAGAAAATCTTTTCCCAACTGGTCTCAAATGAGCTGTACTCTCAGGCCCATGTGATAAAGGGTTTTACTAGGTAGGGAGTGTAGAACAAGATGCATGGAGCTCCAGAGGTCACAAGGTCAATATGGGCCTGCATGGATGTCAGCAGGGCATGAGGGAGAAACCCCCAAGTGAAAAGGTGTGTCTGTGTGTGTCTGTGTGAGTGAGTGAACCTGTCCTACAGGGGGCCAGAGCAGGCAGCCCCTTTCTCCTAGCCTGCTGCACCTCTGGATGACCAGGGAGTGAGCTGTACTCTCAGGCCCATGGGTGAGAGTGTTTTAATAGGCAGAGAGTGTTTAAATAAAGGCATGGAGGTCCATGGAGTGAGCTGTACTCTCAGACCCATGGGAGATGTCCTTTACTAGGCAGGGAGTGTAGAACAAGATGCATGGTGCTCCAGAGGTCACAAGGTCAATGTGGGCCTGCATGGATGTCAGCAAAAATACCTGTGGGAGTTTCAAAATGACAGAAAGCTCTAATCTTTTCCCAAATGGTCTCAAATTATAGGCCTGATCACCCTGGACTGATGCCTGTTGGTAATTTCAGTAGAACCAATCAACTCAAGTAGCTATTCAACCTCAAAATGACCTGGTTTTGCTGTACATTCAAAATAGCAGTATAGTGCAAAACTGCCTGTGTGCTTTTCAAAATGACAGAAAGCTCTAATCTTTTCCCAAATGGTCTCAAATTATAGGCCTGATCACCCTGGACCAATGGGAGAAGGCACAAGTGAATAGGTGTGTCTGTGTGAGTGAGTGAACCTGTCCACAGGGGGGCAGAGCAGGCAGCCCCTAGGAGCTGTTCTCCTAGTGAAAACCATCCGATTTCCAGGTGAACGGTTAAGGGGGGTTTGCCCCCCCCCTTGGGGTCCCCCCCCCCAACCCGGCCATGGACCCCCAGCACGTCCATGTGTGAGTCAGGAGCCATCCCCTGGTTCTCCTAGTGAAAACCGTCCGATTACATGGTGAACGGTTAAGGGGGGTTTGCCCCCCCCTTGGGGTCCCCCCCCAACCCGGCCATGGGCACTTAGCACGCCCATGTGTGAGTCAGGAGCCACCCCCTTGTTCTCCTAGTGAAAACCATCCTAAAATGACAGGTGGCGGCCCCTTTTGGTCGAATCCGGGTGGGGGGGTTTGCCCCCCCCAACCCGGCCATTGGCACCCAGCACGCCCATTTGTGATTCAGGAGCCACCCCCTTGTTCTCCTAGTGAAAACCATCCTAAAATGACAGGTGGCGCCCCCTTGTGGACGATTCCGGGTGGGCCCCGCCCTTGGGGGTCTCCCCCAAGCCAGCCATGGGCACCAACCCGCCCATGTATGACTGAAGGAGCCCTACTCTAGTTTAATTAGTGAAATCCGTCCTAAAATGCGAATTCGCGCCACCCCATGGCTGAAAATCAGCTGGGGGGCAGTGCACCCACACCCCCACCACCCCCCACCCCCAACCCCCAAACCCCTTGGTGTCTCCACCAAGACAGACATGAGCACCCATCCTGGGCATGTGTGACTGAAGGAGCCCTCCTCTGGTTCTCCAAGTGAAATCCGTCCTAAAATGTGAAACGGCGCCACCCCATGGCCGAAAATCAACTGGGGGGCAGTGCACCCACACCCCACCCACCCCCACCCCCAACCCCCAAGCCCCTTGGTGTCTCCACCAAGACAGACATGAGCACCCATCCTGGGCATGTGTGACTGAAGGAGCCCTCCTCTGGTTCTCCTAGTGAAATCCGTCCTAAAATGCGAAATGGCGCCACCCCATGGCCGAAAATCAGCTGGGGGGCAGTGCACCCCCACCCCCAACACCCCCCATCCCCAACACACAAGCCCCTTGGGGTCTCCCCCAAGCTGGACATGAGCACCCATCCTGGGCATGTGTGACTGAAGGAGCCCTCCCCTGGTTCTCCTAGTGAAAACCGTTGGGATATCATGTAGGGGTGTCTGACCCTCCACCCCAATCCGACCAAGTGCACCCATGTCGGCCTTGTGTGTCTCAGGAGCCAGTCCCTGGTTCTCCTAGTGAAAACCGGAGGGTTACCATGTGGGGGTGTCTGACCCTCCACTCCAATCCGACCAAGAGCACCCATTTCGGCCTTGTGTGACTCAGGAGCCGGTCCCTGGTTCTCCTAGTGAAAACCGGAGGGTTACCATGTGGGGTGTCTGACCCTCCACCCCAATCCGACCAAGAGCACCCATTTAGGCCTTCTGTGACTCAGGAGCCGGTCCCTGGTTCTCCTAGTGAAAACCGGAGGGTTACCATGTGGGGTGTCTGACCCTCCACCCCAATCCGACCAAGAGCACCCATTTCAGCCATGTGTGAGTCAGGAGCCATCCCCTGGTTCTCCTAGTGAAAACCATCCGATTTCCAGGTGAACGGTTAAGTGGGGTTTGCCCCCCCTTGGGGGTCCCCCCCCAACCCGGCCATGGACCCCCAGCACGCCCATGTGTGAGTCAGGAGCCATCCCCTGGTTCTCCTATTGAAAACTGTCCTAAAATGACAGGTGGCGCCCCCTTGTGGACGAATCCGGGTGGGCCCCCCCCCCCCCCCCCCCTTGGGGGTCTCGGGTCTCCCCCAAGCCAGACATGGGCACCCACCCGCCCATGTATGACTGAAGGAGCCCTACTCTAGTTTATTAGTGAAATCCGTCCTAAAATGCGAATTGGCACCACCCCATGGCCGAAAATCAGCTGGGGGGTAGTGCACCCCCACCCCAAACACCCCAC
>NW_028162209.1:15000-20000 GCF_964263955.1 Coregonus lavaretus | reverse complement strand
GTTATGTTATACCACAGGGCTGGATGTTATGTAAGGTTATGTTATACCACGGGGGCTGGATGATATGTAATGTTATGGTATATCACGGGGGCTAGATGGCATGTAAGGTTATGTTATACCACAGGGCTGGATGTTATGTAAGGTTATGTTATACCACAGGGGCTGGATGGTATGTAGGGTTATGTTATACCAAATAGCTGGATGGTATGTAAGGTTATGTTATACCACAGGATTGGATGGTATGTAAGGTTATGTTATAGCACGGGGCTGGATTGTATGTAAGGTTATGTTATACCACAGGGCTGGGTGGTATGTAATGTTATGTTATACCACATGGCTGGATGGTATGTAAGGTTATGTTATACCACTGGGGCTGGATGGTATGTAGGGTTATGTTATACTATGGGGCTGGATGGTATGTAAGGTTATGTTATAGCACGGGGCTGGATTGTATGTAAGGTTATGTTATACCACAGGGCTGGGTGGTATGTAATGTTATGTTATACCACATGGCTGGATGGTATGTAAGGTTATGTTATACCACTGGGGCTGGATGGTATGTAAGGTTATACCACGGGTGCTGGGTGGTATGTAATGTTAAGTTATATCACAGGGATGGATGGTATGTAATGTTATGTTATACCACATGGCTGGATGGTATGTAAGGTTATGTTATACCACTGGGGCTGGATGGTATGTAAGGTTATGTTATACCACAGGGGCTGGGTGGTATGTAATGTTATGTTATATCAAAGGGATGGATGGTATGTAATGTTATGTTATACCACATGGCTGGATGGTATGTAAGGTTATGTTATACCACGGGGGCTGGGTGGTATGTAATGTTATGTTATATCAAAGGGCTGGATGGTATGTAATGTTATGTTATACCACATGGCTGGATGGTATGTAAGGTTATGTTATACCACTGGGGCTGGATGGTATGTAAGGTTATACCACGGGGGCTGGGTGGTATGTAATGTTATGTTATATCACAGGGCTGGATTGTATGTAAGTTTATGTTAAACTATGGGGCGAATGGTATGTAAGGTTATGTTATACCACAGGATTGGATGGTATGTAAGGCTATGTTATACCACAGGATTGGATGGTATGTAAGGTTATGTTATACCACAGGGCTGGATGGTATGTAAGGTAATATTATACCACGGGGCTGGATGGTATGTAATATTATGTTATACCACAGGGCTGGATGGCATGTAAGGTTATTTTATACCACAGGGCTGGATCGTATGTAAGATCATGTTATACTACGGGCTGGATGGTATGTAATGTTATGTTATACCACAGGGCTAAATAGTATGTAAGGTTATGTTATACCTTGGGGGCTGGATGGTATGTAAGGTTATGTTATACCAAAGGGCTGGATGGCATGTAAGGTTATTTTATACCACAGGGCTGGATCGTATGTAAGATCATGTTATACTACGGGCTGGATGGTATGTAATGTTATGTTATACCACAGGGCTAAATAGTATGTAAGGTTATGTTATACCTTGGGGGCTGGATGGTATGTAAGGTTATGTTATACCAAAGAGCTGGATGGTATGTAAGGTAATATTATACCACGGGGCTTGATGGTATGTAAGGTTATGTTATACCACAGGGCTGGATGGCATGTAAGGTTATTTTATACCACAGAGCTGGATGGTATGTAAGGTAATATTATACCACAGGGCTGGGAGGTATGTAAGGTTATGTTATACCACAGGGCTGGATGGCATGTAAGGTTATTTTATACCACAGGGCTGGATGGTATGTAAGGTTATATATTACCACGGGGTCTGGGTAGTATGTAATGTTATGTTATACTATGGGGCTGGATCGTATGTAAGATCATGTTATACTACAAGCTGGATGGTATGTAAGTTTATGTTAAACTATGGGGCGAATGGTATGTAAGGTTATGTTATACCACAGGATTGGATGGTATGTAAGGCTATGTTATAGCCCGGGGCTGGATGGTATGTAATGTTATGTTATACCACAGGGCTAAATAGTATGTAAGGTTGTGTTATACCTTGGGGGCTGGATGGTATGTAAGGTTATGTTATCCCACTAGACTGGGTGGTTTGTAATGTTATGTTGTACCACAGGTCTGGATGGTATGTAAGGTTATGTTATACCACGGGGGCTGGGTGGAATGTAATGTTATGTTATACCACGGGCTGGATGGTATGTAAGGTTATGTTATCCCACTAGACTGGGTGGTATGTAAGGTTATGTTATACCATGGGGCTGGATGGTATGTAAGGATATTTAATACCACAGGGCTGGATGGTATGTAAGGTTATTTTAAACCATGTGGTTAGATGGTATGTAAGGTTATGTTATACAACGGGGGCTGGATGGTATGTTAGGTTATTTTATACCATGGGGGCTGGATGGTATGTAAGTTATCTAACTGTAAGTCGCTCTGGATAAGAGCGTCTGCTAAATGACTTAAATGTAAATGTAAAGGTTATTTTATACCACGGGGGCTGGATGGTATGTAAGGTGATGTTATACCATGTCACGGTTTCGGCCGAGGCTGCCTCTCTCCCTTGTTCGGGCAGGCTTCGGCGTTCGTTGTCTCCGGAGTATTAGCTGCCACCGTTGTATGTTTCATGTTCGTTTGCTTCTGTCTAAGTGTTGTCACACCTGTTTTCATTCAGTGTCATTAGTGTCCTATTTAGTTCCCGTTGTGTGTGTCAGGTGTTGTGTATTATTGTTTTGTGTCAGACGTGTTTTCGCTCGGTTGAGCTTCTCTCCACTGCGCTGGAGTTTACGCACCTGTTTGTGCGCTGTTCTGTTTCTATTTCGCCTTCGTGCGTATTTCGCCTTCGGGCAAGTGTTGTCCGTTTGCCGTGTGTCGGCTCAATACAAGTTGGTTGGATTATCCGTCTGCGTCCTGCATTTGATTCCGCCACTACACCTACAGCACGCCTTGACATACCAATGGGGTTGGATTGTATGTAAGGTTATGTAATACCACAGGGCTGGATGGTATGTAAGGTTATGTTATACCAAAGGGCTGGATGGCATGTAAGGTTATGTTATACCACGGGGCTGGATGGTATGTAAGGTTATGTTATACCACAGGGCTTGATGGTATGTAAGGTTATGTTATAGCACAGGGCTGGATGGTATGTAAGGTATGTTATACCACGTGGCTGGTTGGTACGTAAGGTTATGTTATACCACAGGGCTGAATGGTATGTAAGGTTATGTTATACCACGGGTCAGGATTGTATGTAAGGTTATGTTATACTATGGGGCTGGATGGTATGTCAGGTTATTTTATACCACAGGGGCTGGATGGTATGTAGGGTTATGTTATACCACAGGGCTGGATGGTATGTAAGGTTATGTTATACCACAGGGCTGGATGGTATGTAGGGTTATGTTATACCACAGGGCTGGATGGTATTTAGGGTTATGTTATACCACAGGGCTGGATGGTATGTAAGGTTATGTTATACCAAGGGGCTGGATGGTATGTAAGGTTATGTTATACCACAGGGCTTGATGATATGTAAGGTTATGTTATACCACAGGGCTTGATGGCATGTAATGTTATGTTATACCACAGGGCTGGATGGTATGTAAGGTTATGTTATACCACGGGGGCTGGATGGTATGTAATGTTATGTTATGCCACATGTCTGGGTGGTATGTAAGGTTATGTTATACCACGGGTCAGGATGGTATGTATTTGTTTTCAATAAACATTGGAGAAGAAAAATAGTTTACATGTTGTCGACAATCTAAGCCAACCCCATCTGTTTTGACTCATAGTTGCGCACACGTCGGTTTTGTTGCTAAGTAACCAACCCATCTATAGCAGGGGTGTCAGACTGACTAATGGTTTTAGTTATTTCCTTTCAATTCATTTCAATTAAAACCTAGACAACCAGGTGAGGGCAGTTTTTAACTAATCAATTAAAACCTAGACAACCAGGTGAGGGCAGTTTATAACTAATCAATTAAAACCTAGACAACCAGGTGAGGGCAGTTTCTAACTAATCAATTAAAACCTAGACAACCAGGTGAGGGCAGTTTCTAACTAATCAATTAAAACCTAGACAACCAGGTGAGGGCAGTTTCTAACTAATCAATTAAAACCTAGACAACCAGGTGAGGGCAGTTTCTAACTAATCAATTAAAACCTAGACAACCAGGTGAGGGCAGTTTCTAACTAATCAATTAAAACCTAGACAACCAGGTGAGGGCAGTTTCTAACTAATCAATTAAAACCTAGACAACCAGGT
Source organism: Coregonus lavaretus (assembly GCF_964263955.1). Classification (NCBI taxonomy): domain Eukaryota; kingdom Metazoa; phylum Chordata; class Actinopteri; order Salmoniformes; family Salmonidae; genus Coregonus; species Coregonus lavaretus. The sequence goes on along the minus strand of NW_028162209.1, from coordinate 15,729 downwards.
GAGGGCAGTTTTTAACTAATCAATTAAAACCTAGACAACCAGGTGAGGGCAGTTTCTAACTAATCAATTAAAACCTAGACAACCTGGTGAGGGCAGTTTCTAACTAATCAATTAAAACCTAGACAACCAGGTGAGGGCAGTTTCTAACTAATCAATGATGTTAATTGATCAATCAAGGACAAGGAAGGAGCTAAAACCTGCAGAGCTAAAAGAGTTTAACACCCGTCCTATAGATACAGTATAGCTATGTTTCATACAGCCAGAAGAGGGCACCAAAGACAAACACTGGGGACTGTGTCCCTGCCAGACACCAGAACCAGCTAGAGTACTAGAGCCAACGGAGAGAGGGACGATGAAAAGAAAGATGGAGAAAGGGGGAAGAGAGAGAGAGAGAGATGGGGAAAGAGAGAGAGAGAGATGGGGAAAGAGAGAGAGAGAGAGAGAGAGAGAAAGAGAGAGAGAGAGAGAGAGAGAGAGAGAGAGAGAGTCATCACTTGTAACACAGGCTGTCCAATGTTCAAAACATTGAATTGTGCATTCATATCTTTAAATAAATCTTACACTTGCACAATCATTGATTCAAAATACAAATTTATTATGAAATACCAATGAAACGTTAATTTAGATCACCCACACACAAGCAACCGATAGTTTCACTGTGTCATTGTTCGTACAATCATTACAGTTTTTGCCCATAGCATCGATAATAAGGACATTCCGACTGGAGAA
>NW_028162210.1:0-14968 GCF_964263955.1 Coregonus lavaretus | reverse complement strand
GGTCACATTTCGACGGTTAAGTTTAGGCCTTCACTCCGACTGGTTAAAGTTTGGGAGAGACAGGGTTCAAACAGAAAATAAAAAAACAAGCGCCTAGCAGTGGGATTGAACCTGCGATCCTCAGAGCCTACTCAATGGTAACAGGAGCTCATGATACCCCCATTATCAAAGGCATCTCCTGGGACCGGGACAACGTCGAATACTGAAGTAGGTCTGGTGTGACCTGGCTGCATCCACACAACACGGGGTGATTGCAGGGCAGGTTTCACCCTCCCTCTACTGCGGACGCCGGCTTTACCATTCCAATCCATCTCTCCCTCCCTCTATCTCTCCATCTCTCCATTATCAATTCGTCACAGGCATCAGTCTGGTAAACGTGACCTCATAGAGAGGACGCACACCATACATATATGGTTAACATCCATACACGTGGAAAGAATATCCACATTCCACAGCATTCTCTCACCATACATAATTTAACAACAGGACTGTGTGTGTGTGTGTGTGTGTGTGTGTGTGTGTGGGGGGGGGGGGGGGAAGAAAGTGCCAGTGTAATTCTGTGGAGAGTGTGTTTTACGTGGTACAGAACAACAGGGGTAATACAAGGTCAGAGCCAAAAACAAAACAAGCACACACGGTCAGTTTCCATCAACAGACAGGAGAACACTGGGGGCCTCTCCTCTTCTCATATTCTCTCTGTCTCTGTGTGTCTGTGTGTGTCTCTCTCTCTCCTCTCTCCCTTCCCTCTCTCCCTCTTCCTTCTCTCTCACTCTCTTCCCACTTTCCCCCCCTCTCCCCCTCTTCCCTTTCTCTCCCACACCCTCTCTCGCTCTCCTCCTCTTCCCCCCTCGCTCCCTTCCCTCTCTCTCTGCCTCTCTCCCCCTCTTCCCTCTCTCTCTGTCTCACTCCCCATCTTCCTTCCTATCTGTCTCTCTCCCCCTCTTCCCCCTCTCTGTCTCTCTCCCCCTCTTCCCGCGCTCTCTGTCTCTCTCCCCCTCTTCCATCGCTCTCTGTCTCTCTCCCCCTCTTCCCCTCCTCTGTCTCTCTCCCCCTCTTCCTCTCTCTCCGTCTCTCCCCCTCTTCCCTCTCTCTGTCTCACTCCCCATCTTCCTCTCTCTCTGTCTCTCTCCCCTCTTCCCTCTCTCTGTCTCTCTCCCCTCTTCCCTCTCTCTCTGTCTCTCTCCCCCTCTTCCCCCTCTCTCTGCCTCTCTCCCCCTCTTCCCTCTCTCTCTGCCTCTCTCCCCCTCTTCCCTCTCTCTCTCTCTCCCCCTCTTCCCTCTCTCTCTGTCTCTCTCCCCTTCTCTCTCTCTCTCTCTCTCTCCCCCTCTTCCCTTTCTCTCTGTCTCTCTCCCCTCTTCCCTCTCTCTCTGTCTCACTCCCCCTCTTCCTCTCTCCCCCTCTTCCCTCTCTCTCTGTCTCTCTCCCCCTCTTCCCCCTCTCTCTGCCTCTCTCCCCCTCTTCCCCCTCTCTCTGCCTCTCTCCCCTCTTCCCTCTTTCTCTCTCCCCCTCTTCCCTCTCTCTCTGTCTCTCTCCCTCTGTCTCTCTCCCCTCTACCCCCTCTCTCTGCCTCTCTCCCCCTCTTCCCTCTCTCTCTGTCTCACTCCCGCTCTTCCTCTCTCCCTGTCTCTCTCCTCCTCTTCCTCTCTCTCAACCGTTAACCCTATATTGATTTGGTGGGGGTGGGATAAGAGTTAGTCATAAATCGGTCTCTCTGTAGGGCCACTCTATTCCATCTTCTCTGCATGTACCTTAAAGGGGCAACTTGTGATTGCTAAATCAATTTCTTGATTTTTAAATTCATGATATACCAAACAGCCTGAATTTGTCGGGGCATAGACTCTACAAGGTGTCGTATACGTTCCACAGGGAATGCTGGCCCATGTTAACTCCAATGCTTCCCACAGTTGTGCCAAGTTGGCTGGAGGTCCTTTGGGTGGTGGACCATTCCTGATACACATGGGAAACTGTTGAGCGTGAAAACCCAACAGCGTTGCAGATGTTGACACAAACCAGTACGCCTGGCACCTACTACTATACCATGTTCAAAGGCACTTAAATCTTTTGTCTTGCCCATTCACCCTCTGAATGGCACACGTATACAATCCATGCCTCAATTGTCTCAAGGCTTAAAAATCATTATTTAACCTGTCTCCTCCCCTTCATCTACACTGATTGAAGTGGATTTAACAAGTGACATCAATAAGCGATCATATCTTTCACCTGGATTCACCTGTCAGCCTATGTCATGGAAAGGTGTTCCTAATGTTTTGTATACTCAGTGTATTGCCATTGATTCTTGAGGAATATAACTTATAAATACCTCATGAGCTGTCTAACCCCAACCGTAGAACACAAAATATCAGCTTGTTTTACACCTTTGTTTGTTTTGCACCATAGAATTCTTGAAACAAACAGTCTTTAAAGACTGTTAAGGTATTTGAAAGCTATGCTGTTCCAATGCAGTGTTTTTGACAAACTCTGTCCCACCCATATCTGGCCCCACCGGATACATTTTACACTAACATCTGTTTGTTTGTATGTGTCACTACAGACAACAGGAGTGTTCTCTCAATTCAATTCAATTTCAATTTAAGGGCTTTATTGGCATGGGAAACGTATGTTAACATTGCCAAAGCAAGTGGAATAGATAATAAACAAAAGATATTAACAGTAAACATTACACTCAGAAGTTCCAAAATAATAAAGACATTTCAAATGTCATATTATGTATATATACAGTGTTGTAACAATGTGCAAATAGTTAAAGTACAAATGGGAAAATAAATAAACATAAATATGGGTTGTATTTACAATGGTGTTTGTTCTTCACTGGTTGCCCTTTTCTTGTGGCAACAGGTCACAAATATTGCAGCTGTGATGGCACACTGTGGTATTTCACCCAGTAGATATGGGAGTTTATCAAATTGGGTTTGTTTTCGAATTCTTTGTGGATCTGTGTAATCTGAGGGAAATATGTCTCTAATATGGTAATACATTTTTCTCTCTGTCCTTCTCTCTTTCTCTCTCCTTCCCTTACCCACTCTATCTCCTTCCCTCTCTCTCTCCTTACCTCACTCTCTCTCTTTCCTTCCCTCACTCTCACTCTCTCCTTCCCTCACTCTTACTCTCTCCTTCCCTCACTCTCTCTCCTTCCCTCACTCTCTCTCCTTCCCTCACTCTCTCTCCTTCCCTCACTCTCTCTCCTTCCCTCACTCTCTCTCCTTCCCTCACTCTCTCTCCTTCCCTCACTCTCTCTATTTCACTGTCTTTCTTCAACTGAGATGAAAACAATGCAGCTGTCACACTATTAGAGAGAGAGAGAGAGAGAGAGAGAGAGAGAGAGAGAGAGAGAGAGAGAGAGAGAGAGAGAGAGAGAGATTTCATTTAAAATGATTTTGAGGCACATGAGCTGTATCTATGGTGTTTCTCTCTAGCACCATCTCTCTGTAGTGGGGGGGTTTCTATTGCTAGATAGATACTATCTGGCGAAGAATGGACCTGTCTAATTGGACAATGCTCTGATGTCAAGATCAACAAACTGGGCTCAGCCGGGAGGTGTCTTAATGGTGGACAGATCACTTCCTGGTGGAGGAGGAGAGCGAGGGAGAAGGAGAGAGAGAGAAGGAGAGATAGATGGAGGGGAAGAGGGATCAGATACGATGCATTATGGGAAACATAGGGAGGGGCTCCAAATCCATTTTTTCCCCAGGTTTACTTATTGTTTTCTGCTTTAAAGTGTCAATCAGCAGTTAAAACAATAACAAAGCAATAACACCACTGTTTCGGTAAAAAGCAGAGGGATGGGGCTGTAGAAACGTAATCACTCTCAAATTCATAGAGCTATGGATGCAAGACATTTACATTACATTTACGTCATTTAGCAGACGCTCTTATCCAGAGTGACTTACAAATTGTGCATTCACCTTATAGCCAGTGGGATAACCACTTTACAATTTTTTTTTTTTTTTTTTGGGGGGGGTAGAAGGATTACTTTATCCTATCCCAGGTATTCCTTAAAGAGGTGGGGTTTCAAATGTCTCCGGAAGGTGGTGAGTGACTCCGCTGTCCTGGCGTCGTGAGGGAGCTTGTTCCACCATTGGGGTGCCAGAGCAGCGAACAGTTTTGACCATCCATGATATCCAAGTTCTAACCATGTTTTATTTGATTTAGTTATTTGACATTTTGCAGGATGAAATCTCTTGAGATGCACCATCTCGTTTTCAATAGTGTCCAAATGAAAACAACAAATAAACAAACAACTGTAACACCCTGGCTCTGGGACTCTATATGTTGAGCCAGGTGTGTTCTTTCTATGTGGTGTATTTCTATGTTGGGAGTTCTAGTTGTGTTTATTTCTATGTTGGCTAGAGTGACTCCCAATCAGAGGCAACGAGTGTCAGCTGGGGCTGGTTGTCTCTGATTGGGAGCCATATTTAAACTGTCTGTTTTTCCCTTTGTGTTTGTGGGTTCTTGTTCCGTGTTGGTCTATGTTACCTAGGGCGTTACGAGTCGTTTGTTGTTTTTGTTTACTGTCCGTGTTTATCGCTAATGATAAATAAACATGTTCGTTCATCACGCTGCGCCTTGGTCCTCCTCTCTTAACGACGCTCGTGACAGAAGAACCCACCATACAAGGACCAAGCAGCGTGTCCAGGAGCAGGCAGACTGGACATGGGAGGAAGCGCCAGGAAAGGAGATGGAGAGGCTGGCGATGGCCCAGGTGGGCAAATCGTGGTCCTGGGAGGACATGCTCGGGGGCAAGGGACCTTGGGGTAGGATTAAGGCCCTGGCGAGAGAGGAGCAGCGGCGTCAGCAGTGTCATCGTCGGACGGACGAGAGGCAACCCCAAAAAATGTTTAGGGGGGGGCACACGGCATGGGCGGCTGGGCAGCAGAAGGCTGCCACAGGGCGATTTGGAGAGGAGGCCACCAGGTTTTGGGGGCCAGAAGGCAGGTTGGCGGAGCCTGGATGGAGAGCAGAGCTAACTCCCCGTACTCAGGCATGGCAGCATGAGACTGGTCAGGTTCCGGGGTATGCGGAGCTGCGTACTGTGCCACGAGTGGTCCGGCATAGTCCGGTACGTCCTGTGCGAGCACCCCGCACGTGTTGTGCGAAGGTGGGCATGCAGCCAGGACGGAGTGTGCCGGCTCAGCGCTCGTGGCCTCCAGTGCCTCTCCTCGGTCCCGGATATCCTGCGCCAGTGTCACGTGCTGTTATGCCAGTACGGGTACACAGCCCTGTACGTCCTGTGCTGATGCCTCACACAGAGTGTGTGAAGGTAGGCATTCAGCCAGGACGGGTTGTGGCAGCTCTTCACTCCAGGTCTCCTATCTGTCTCCACAGCCCGGCCCGGCCTGTCCCTGCTCCACGCACCAAGCCTACGGTGTGCGTCGCCAGCCCAGTCCGGCCTGTCCCTGCTCCTCGCACCAAGCCTACGGTGTGCGTCGCCAGCCCGGTCCGGCCTGTCCCTGCTCCTCGCACCAAGCCTACGGTGTGCGTCACCAGCCCGGTCCGGCCTGTCCCTGCTCCACGCACCAAGCCTACGGTGTGCGTCGCCAGCCCGGTCCGGCCTGTCCCTGCTCCACGCACCAAGCCTACGGTGTGCGTCGCCAGCCCGGTCCGGCCTGTCCCTGCTCCTCGCACCAAGCCTACGGTGTGCGTCGTCAGCCCGGTCCGGCCCGTTCCGGCTCCACGCACCAAGCCAGGGGTGCGCGTCGTCAGTCCAGCACAACCCGTGCCTGGGTCACCGGTGCCTGGTAAGGTACCGGTCAACTGCTCCACTACGGAGCTGAAGCTAACCGCTCCTGCTACGTCCAGTTCAGCTCCAGCCAGCGGGGCCAGACCGGACCAGGGGCGCTATGGGGGGTTTATTGGAGGGTGGTGGGCAAGGCCGGAGCCAGAACCGCCGCCGAGGAGGAATGCCCACCCAGCCCTCCCGTTTTGCTCTAGTTGAGGCGCGGTCGCAGTCCGCGCCTTTAGGGGGGGGGTACTGTAACACCCTGGCTCTGGGACTCTATATGTTGAGCCAGGGTGTGTTCTTTCTATGTGGTGTATTTCTATGTTGGGAGTTCTAGTTTGTTTATTTCTATGTTGGCTAGAGTGACTCCCAATCAGAGGCAACGAGTGTCAGCTGTGGCTGGTTGTCTCTGATTGGGAGCCATATTTAAACTGTCTGTTTTTCCCTTTGTGTTTGTGGGTTCTTGTTCCGTGTTGGTCTATGTTACCTAGGACGTTACGAGTCGTTTGTTGTTTTTGTTTACTGTCCGTGTTTATCGCTAATGATAAATAAACATGTTCGTTCATCACGCTGCGCCTTGGCCCTCCTCTCTTAACGACGCTCGTGACAACAACAATAATATGGCAACTACTGTGTAATAATAAAAAACAACAACTTACATTACTACCAATAGGCCTATAACTAATACAAACTACTAATACAACTAATTGCCTATAATATACAAATAAAAACATATTTACTTATATCTTCACATGTGGATGTTTCTATTAGTTCTTAACATTTAAAAAAGGTATCACTAAACATGTGATCACTTGCTGGAAGGCCTGATGCATGGTGTAAGTGGGTGCTCTCATTTATATGTGAAGTGCACCCTAAAAACACATTTTCACATGTAAAAATCAATGTGAAATCATGTGATTTTCTGTAATGGTGGTAAATGTATATTTATATCTCTCCATCTCTTTAAAAGGTATGTCTCATAGTAAGTAATGAAAAGTCTCTCTCTCTCTCTCTCTCTCTCTCCTCCCCTCCCCTCCCCTCCCCTCCCCTCCCCAAGTGCATTGCTCTGCAGTTTTACCTGTAGTTTAAACACCATTGGGACAAAACGCAGCTGTGACTGCCAGCACAATCTATCAACCATAGAAATGTCAACACCAAGCCACAGAATGAAATCAGCTCTTTTCAATATTTTACTCCATTTACACAACAAACTGAACTCCATTGAAGAGAACTTTACATCTGACTCAACCTCTCGAGTTCCAAACCTTCGTACAACACACGAAAGAAAGACCAATGTTGTTGAATAGGCCACAAACCTTGACAAATTCCTCTACTATAGAAACTCAAAGTGATCAGATACTTACACACTGCTTGTATGAGGCTTTTCACTGTGTCTGTCTGACTGTCTGACTGATCAACTTCAAAGGAGAGAGGGGCGGAGAGAGAGGGGTGGAGAGAGAGGGGTGGAGAGAGAGGGGTGGAGAGAGAGGGGTGGAGAGAGAAGAGAGAGAGGGGTGGAGAGAGAGGGGTGGAGAGAGAGGGGTGGAGAGAGAGGGGTGGAGAGAGAGGGGTGGAGAGAGAGGGGTGGAGAGAGAAGAGAGAGAGGGGTGGAGAGAGAGGGGTGGAGAGAGAAGAGAGAGAGGGGTGGAGAGAGAGGGGTGGAGAGAGAGGGGTGGAGAGAGAGGGGTGGAGAGAGAAGAGAGAGAGGGGTGGAGAGAGAGGGGTGGAGAGAGAAGAGAGAGAGGGGTGGAGAGAGAGGGCGGAGAGAGAGGGGTGGAGAGAGAAGAGAGAGGGGTGGGAGAGAGAGGGGTGGAGAGAGAGGGGTGGAGAGGGGTGGAGAGAGAGGGGTGGAGAGAGAAGAGAGAGAGGGGTGGAGAGAGAGGGGCGGAGAGAGAGGGGTGGAGAGAGAGGGGGGTGGAGGAGAGGGGGAGGAGAAGAGACCTCTCCAGGTCCAATGAAACGTTGGATCCATGCTCCCCTCTCTATATCGACCCCCGACCCACAACATTCCAAGGCATGCAGCAGACATCTGGCAGGGTGGATTAAACGATTGTGTGTTCATGTGTGTGTGTTCTTGCTTGCGTATGTGCGCGCGTGTGTCTCTAGTCTGACTGTATGTATGTATTTCTAGGCCTGAGGCATTGGATCACAGCATGGTAATTCCTCCATAAACTCCTCTGCTGTCTATTATCTAACCAACATGATGGTAATTCCTCCATAAACTCCTCTGCTGTCTATTATCTAACCAATATGATGGGAATTCCTCCATAAACTCCTCTGCTGTCTATTATCTAACCAACATGATGGCAAGTCCACTGCATGTCCTTTTGTCCAAATAGACCTTGGGCCATAGAATAAGAACAAGATTGAGATTGGCACAAGCACTTACACACACACACTATACAGATTGCGTGTGTGTATTGGGGTGACATGGGTTATCCACTAGAAGATGCCTCTAATCTATTGCCTCCCCATATGGAGAGGGCTTAATGGAGGGTCAGGTGAGGGTGGGGTGATGGTAATGGTGTGTGAGGGTGAGTAAGGGTGGATGATGGTGGGTCATGGTGGGGTGAGGGTGAGGTGATGGTGGGGTGAAGGTGGGGTGGGATGATGGTGGTGATGGTAGGATGATAGTGGGTGATGGTAGGGTGATGGTGTGGTGGGATGATGGTGGGTGATGGTGGGGGTTGTATGATGGTGGGTGATGGTGGGGTGATGTGATGGTGAGGTGATGGTGAGGTGATGCTAGGGTGAAGGTGGGTGATGCTGGGGTGATGCTGGGTGATGCTGAGGTGAAGGTGGGTGATGGTGATGGTCAGGTGATGCTGGGGGCGAAGGTGGGTGATGCTGGGGTGATGCTGGGGTGATGCTGGGTGATGCTGAGGTGAAGGTGTGTGATGGTAATGGTCAGGTGATGCTGGGAGTGAAGGTGGGTGATGCTGGGGTGATGCTGGGGTGAAGGTGGGTGATGGTGGGGTGAGGGGAGTATTGGGGGATTTATAAGGAACTCAAGGAGGTATTACAAGGAACTCCTTCTCTACATCCCAAATGGTACCCTATTCCCTACAGCCCTGTGGGCCCTGGTCAAAAGTAGGGCACTAAATCAATGCAGATGTAGGATCTTAATTTGATCACTCAATGCAAACGTGTATTTCAGTTTTAAATAGGCTTCTAAAGTTTGTAATTTCCACTTTAAAATGTCATACGATCTGCCCTAACGAAAAGAAGAAAAAAAATTATACTAAAATGTCCATTTATTATAATACATAATAATTCCCATTTCCTGTAGATGCAGGATTATTTTCCTGCTGTAGCAAACTGGCTCAAATGAAGATCCTACATCTGTGTAAAGTGAATAGGGGGCTATTTGGGAAGCATCCCTTTATGACTCATCAGTCATAGGACATATAAATTCTGGTTCTCATGAGTGTGGCAGTCTGGGTAAAAGACACACCCACACACACACCCTGTGTTACATAACCCCAGCTTGGCCAGGGACAGACCGCTGGTGGCTGGTTGGCTGGCTCCTATCCAGGGTGCATTGGGGGATTCGGTGTGTGTGTGTGTGTGTGTCTGCCAGGGTGTACTGTGGGTAAATGGACGGTGAGCAGTGAAACCGCCAGGGAGATGGAAAACTGAGCAGAAGATATGTAAGGAAGGGAATTATATTCCACAATACATAATTATGATACTGCACTGTCATAGAGCGAGAGAGAGAGAGAAAGAGAGGGAGAGAGAGAGAGAGAGAGAGAGAGAGAGCGAGAGAGAGAGAGAGAGAGAGAAAGAGAGAGAGAGAGAGAGAGAAGAAGAGAGAGAGAGAGAGAGAGAGAGAGAGAGAGAGAGAGAGAGAGAGAGAGAGAGAGAGAGAGAGAGAGAGAGCGAATCCTCTGGGCATCAGTCCCCTCATTCATTCCCTCTGGAGAGCAACTTCTAGCGACAGAGAGGAAGAAAGATGAAAAGAGGAGAAAAGAGAGAGAAGGGTGGAGGAGGAAGAAGAAGAGGTGGAGGAAGAGGATGATACTTTTCCAATCAGTGCAGATGAGGAGGAGGAGGAGACTAGGAGACGAGGAGCGGAAGAGAGGACAGATTTTTAAACTCCCTCCATCCCACTTTTCTACAGCATACCTTCTTTAAAAACTCTTCTTAAATAAGGCTTGAAACAGCAGCACAACAGGCTATACTGATGCAACAGCAGAAGCGTTCTATTTAGAAAGCTAAATTATACACATGGGCTGGATCTCCAATGGCATCTTATTCCCTATGTAGTGCACTACTGTTGACCAACTCCCATAGGGAATAGGGGGTCATTTGGGACGTACACATTTTCTCTTCTTTCTTATTGTTTTCTTTAAATGAGATTATAATTAATCGTCTGTCTCTCCTTCTCTCTCTCCTTCCCTCTCTCCTTCTCTCTCTCCTCTCTCTCATTCCGTCTCTCCTCTCTCTCCTCCCCTCTCACCTTCTCTCTCTCCATCCCTCTCTCCTTCTCCCTCTCCTTCCCTCTCTCCTTCTCCCTCTCCTTCTCCCTCTCCTTCTCCCACTCCTTCTCCCTCTCCAACCCTTTCTCCATCCCTCTCTCCTTCTCCCTCTCCCTCTCCTTCTCTTTCTCCTTCTCTCTCCCCTTCTCCCTCTCCTTCCCTCTCTCCTTTTCTCTCTCCTTCTCTCTCTCATTCCGCCTCTTCTTCCCTCTCTCCTTCGCTCTCTCCTTCTCCCTCTCCTTCCCTCTCTCCTTCTCTCTCTCCGTCTCTCTCCTTCCATCTCCCTCTCTCCTTCCCTCTCTCATTCTCTCTCTCCTTCTCCCTCTCCTTCCCTCTCTCCTTCCCTCTCCTTCTCTCTCTCCTTCTCCCTCTCCTTCTCCTTCCCTCTCTCCTTCTCTCTCTCCCTTCTCTCTCTCCTTCTCTCTCTCATTCCATCTCTCCTGCCCTCTCTCCTTCTCCCTCTCCTTCTCTCTCCCTTTCTCCCTCTCCTTCCCTCTCTAATTTTCTCTCTCCTTCTCTCTCTCATTCCGCCTCTTCTTCCCTCTCTCCTTCGCTCTCTCCTTCTCCCTCTCCTTCCCTCTCTCCTTCTCTCTCTCTGTCTCTCTCCTTCCATCTCCCTCTCTCCTTCCCTCTCTCATTCTCTCTCTCCTTCTCCCTCTCCTTCCCTCTCTCCTTCCCTCTCTCCTTCCCTCTCCTTCTCTCTCTCCTTCTCCCTCTCCTTCTCCTTCCCTCTCTCCTTCTCTCTCTCCTTCTCTCTCTCATTCAGTCTCTCCTGCCCTCTCTCCTTCTCCCTCTCATTCTCTCTCTCCTTCTCTCTGTCTCTCTCTCCTTCTCTCTCCTTCCATCTCTCCTTCTCCCTCTCCTTCTCTCTCTCCTTCTCTCTCTTCTCCCTCTCCTTCTCCCTATCCTTCCCTCTCTCCTTCTCCCTCTCCTTCCCTCTCTCCTTCTCTATCTCCTTCTCTGTCTCCTTCCATCTCACGTTCTCCCTCTCCTTCTTCTCTCTCCTTCCTCTCTTTTTCTCTCTCCTTCCCTCTCTCCTTCTCCCTCTCCTTCTCTCTCTCCTTCCCTCTCTCCTTCTCCCTCTCCTTCTCCCTATCCTTCCCTCTCTCCTTCTCCCTCTCCTTCTCCCTCTCCTTCCCTCTCTCCTTCTGTCTCCTTCTCTCTCTCCTTCTCTCTCCTTCTCCCTCTCCTTCTCTCACTCCTTCCCTCTCTTCTTCTCTTCTCCTTCCCTCTCTCCTTCTCCCTCTCCTTCTCTCTCTCATTCACTCTCTCCTCTCTCTCCTCTTTCTCCTTCCGTCTCTCCTTCTCGCTCTCCTTCCCTCTCTCCTTCTTTCTCTCCTTCTCCTTCTCCTTCCCTCTCTCCTTCTCTCTCTCCTTCTCTCTCCTTCTCTCTCTCCTTCTCTCTCTCCTTCTCTCTCTCCTTCTCTGTCTCCATCTTTCTCCTTCTCCCTCTCCTTCCCTCTCTCCTTCTCCCGCTCCTTCCCTCTCTCCTTCTCTGTCTCCTTCCATCTCACGTTCTCCCTCTCCTTCTTCTCTCTCCTTCCCTCTCTTATTCTCTCTCCTTCCCTCTCTCCTTCTCCCTCTCCTTCTCTCTCTCCTTCCCTCTCTCCTTCTCCCTCTCCTTCTCCCTATCCTTCCCTCTCTCCTTCTCGCTCTCCTTCCCTCTCTCCTTCTTTCTCTCCTCTCTCTCCTCTTTCTCCTTCCGTCTCTCCTTCTCGCTCTCCTTCCCTCTCTCCTTCTTTCTCTCCTTCTACCTCTCCTTCCCTCTCTCCTTCTCTCTCTCCTTCTCTCTCTCCTTCTCTCTCTCCTTCTCTCTGTCCTTCTCTCTCTCCTTCTCTGTCTCCATCTTTCTCCTTCTCCCTCTCCTTCCCTCTCTCCTTCTCCCTCTCCTTCCCTCTCTCCTTCTCTGTCTCCTTCCATCTCACGTTCTCCCTCTCCTTCTTCTCTCTCCTTCCCTCTCTTCTTCTCTCTCCTTCCCTCTCTCCTTCTCCCTCTCCTTCTCCCTCTCCTTCTCTCACTCCTTCCCTCTCTTCTTCTCTCTCCTTCCCTCTCTCCTTCTCCCTCTCCTTCTCTCTCTCATTCACTCTCTCCTCTCTCTCCTCTTTCTCCTTCCGTCTCTCCTTCTCGCTCTCCTTCCCTCTCTCCTTCTTTCTCTCCTTCTCCCTCTCCTTCCCTCTCTCCTTCTCTCTCTCCTTCTCTCTCCTTCTCTCTCTCCTTCTCTGTCTCCATCTTTCTCCTTCTCCCTCTCCTTCCCTCTATCCTTCTCCCTCTCCTTCTCCTTCTCCCTCTCTCTCTCCTTCTCTCTCTCCTCCCTCTCCTTCCCTCTCTCCTTCTCTTCTCCTTCTCCTCCTTCTCCCTCTCCTTCTCCCTCTCCTTCTCCCTCTTTTCTCTCTCCCCTTCTCCCTCTCCTTCTCCCTCCCCTTCTCCTTCTCCCTCTCTCTCTCTCTCTCTCTCTCTCTCTCTCTCTCTCTCTCTCTCTCTCATTTTCCTCCTTCAGTCTCTCCTTCTCTCTCTCCTTCCCTCTCTCATTCTCTCTCTCCTTCTCTCTCTCCTTCTCTCTCTCCTTCTCTCTCTCCTTCCCTCTCTCCTTCCCTCTCTCCTTCTCTATCTCCTTCTCCCTCTCCTTCCCAATCTCCAACCCTTTCTCCATCCCTTTCTCCTTCTCTCTCTCCTTCTCCCTCTCCCTCTCCTTCTCTCTCTCCCCTTCTCCCTCTCCTTCTCTCTCCCCTTCTCCCTCTCCTTCTCCCTCTTTTTCTCTCTCCCCTTCTCCCTCTCCTTCTCCCTCTTTTTCTCTCTCCCCTTCTCCCTCTCCTTCTCTCTCTCACTCCTTATTTCTCCTTCCGTCTCTCCTTCCCTCTCTCCTTCTCTATCTCCTTCTCCCTCTCCTTCCCAATCTCCAACCCTTTCTCCATCCCTTTCTCCTTCTCTCTCTCCTTCTCCCTCTCTCTCTCCTTCTCTCTCTCCCCTTCTCCCTCTCCTTCTCTCTCCCCTTCTCCCTCTCCCTCTCCCTCTCCTTCTCCCTCTCCTTCTCCCTCTTTTTCTCTCTCCCCTTCTCCTTCTCCCTCTCCTTCTCCCTCTTTTTCTCTCTCCCCTTCTCCTTCTCCTCTCTCTCTCCTTATTTCTCCTTCCGTCTCTCCTTCTCTCTCTCCTTCCCTCTCTCCTTCTCTCTCTCCTTCTCTCTCTCCTTCTCTCTCCTTCTCCCTCCTTCTCCCTCCTTCTCCCTCTCCTTCCCTCTCTTTCTCTCTCTCCTTCTCCCTCTCCTTCCCAATCTCCAACCCTTTCTCCTTCTCCCTCTCCTTCTCCCTCTCCTTCTCTCTCCCCTTCTCTATCTCCCCTTCTCCCTCTCGTTCTCCCTCTCCTTCCCTCTCTCCTTCACTCTCTCCTTCCCTCTCTCCTTCTCTCTCCTCCTCCTTTCCTCTCTCCTTCTCTCTCTCCTTCTCTCTCTCCTTCTCCCTCTCGTTCTCCCTCTCCTTCCCTCTCTCCTTCTCCTTCTCTCGCTCCTTCTCCCTCTCTCCCCTTCTCTCTGTCCTTCTCTCTGTCCTTCTCTCTGTCCTTCTCTCTGTCCTTCTCCCTCTCATTCCCTCACTTCTTCTCCCTTTCCTTCACTCTCTCCTTCTTTGTCTCCTTCTCTCACTCCTTCTCCCTCCTTCCATCTCTCCTTCTCCCTCTCCTTCTCCTTCCCTCTCTTCTTCTCTCTCCTTCCCCCTCTCCTTCTCTCTCTTCTTCCCTCTCTCCTTCTCTCTCCTTCTCCTTCTCCCTCTCCTTCTCTCTCTCCTTCTTCCTCCTCTCCTTCCCTCTCTCCATCCCTTTCTCCACCCCTTCTCCTTCCCTCTCTCCTTTTCTCTCTCCTTCCTTCTCTCCTTCTCTCTCCTTCCCTCTCTCCTTCCCTCTCTCCCTCTCTCCAACCCTTTCTCCATCCCTTCCTCCTTCCCTCTCTCCTTCCCTCTCCTTCTCCCTCTCCTTCTCTCTCTCCTTCTCCCTCTCCTTCTCTCTCCCCTTCTCCCACTCCTTCTCTCTCTCTCCTTCTTTCTCCTTCCGCCTTACCTTCCTTCTCTCTGTCCTTCTCTCTGTCCTTCTCTCTCTCCTTCCCCCTCTCTCTCCTTATCTCTCCGTATCTCTCCTCCTCTCTCCTTCTGCTCTGTTATGCTCTTTAATAACATTTCTCTAGTTGCTTTCAGGGGCCTTTCAAAGGCTGTGTCGTAAGTAGCATCCTATGGTCCATGGTCAAAAAAAAGTAGTGCACTATATAGGGAAAGGGGTGCCATTTGGGACAAATCCCAATTAGCCTAATAACCAGCATCCTTATTCAAACATTCTGCATTCTTATTCAAATGTTCACAGTGTGTGTGTGTGTGTGTGTGTGTGTGTGTGTGTGTGTGTGTGTGTGTGTGTGGTGATGAAAACTGTCATCGGACCAGCAGGAACACGTCTCAGGATCATGACCTCGTGTTGTTGTTCTGCTGATTGTCTCCTGTAATGGACGGACCTGATTGGCTGACTGGTTCAGGTCATTCATCTAGTGTAGAGGGACACAGCCTCTATAACACCTCAGAAGCTCTTGGAACTACACTGCATGGCCAAAAGTATGTGGACACCCCTTCAAATTAGTGGATTCTGCTATTTCAGACACACCCGTTGCTGACAGGTGTATAAAGTCGAGCACGCAGCCATGCAATCTTCATAGACAAACATTGGTAGTAGAATGGCCTTACTGAAGAGCTCAGCGACTTTCAATGTGGCACCGTCATAGGAT
>NW_028162211.1:7500-71875 GCF_964263955.1 Coregonus lavaretus | reverse complement strand
GATGCCCCCCCCCCCGCCCCTCCCCGCCCCTCCTCTAATCTAGACTGCTCTAATCTCTAGCTACATAGTATGATGCCCCCCCAACCTCCTCTAATCTAGACTGCTCTAATCTCTAGCTACATAGTATGATGCCCCCCGCCCGGCCCCTCCTCTAATCTAGACTGCTCTAATCTCTAGCTACATAGTATGATGCCCCCCCCCGCCCCCCCCTAATCTAGACTGCTCTAATCTCTAGCTACATAGTATGATGCCCCCCCCCGCCCCTCCTCTAATCTAGACTGCTCTAATCTCCAGCTACATAGTATGATGCCCCCCCGCCCCTCCCTCTAATCTAGACTGCTCTAATCTCTAGCTACATAGTATGATGCCCCCCTCCCTCTAATCTAGACTGCTCTAATCTCTAGCTACATAGTATGATATCCCCCCCGCCCCTCCTCTAATCTAGACTGCTCTAATCTCTAGCTACATAGTATGATGCCCCCCTGCCCTCCTCTAATCTAGACTGCTCTAATTCTCTAGCTACATAGTATGATGCCCCCCCCCGCCCCTCCTCTAATCTAGACTGCTCTAATCTCTAGCTACATAGTATGATGCCCCCCCTAATCTAGACTGCTCTAATCTCTAGCTACATAGTATGATACCCCCCCCGCCCCCCTCTAATCTAGACTGCTCTAATCTCTAGCTACATAGTATGATAGCCCCCCCCCCCCTCTAATCTAGACTGCTCTAATCTCTAGCTACATAGTATGATGCCCCCCCGCCCTCCTCTAATCTAGACTGCTCTAATCTCTAGCTACATAGTATGATGCCCCCCCGCCCCTCCTCTAATCTAGACTGCTCTAATCTCTAGCTACATAGTATGATGCCCCCCCGCCCCTCCTCTAATCTAGACTGCTCTAATCTCCAGCTACATAGTATGATGCCCCCCCGTCCTCCTCTAATCTAGACTGCTCTAATCTCTAGCTACATAGTATGATGCCCCCCCCGCCCCTCCTCGTATCTAGACTGCTCTAATCTCTAGCTACATAGTATGATGCCCCCCCCCGCCCCCCCTAATCTAGACTGCTCTAATCTCTAGCTACATAGTATGATGCCCCCCCCCGCCCTCCTCTAATCTAGACTGCTCTAATCTCTAGCTACATAGTATGATGCCCCCTCCTCTAATCTAGACTGCTCTAATCTCTAGCTACATAGTATGATGCCCCTCCCCCCCGCCCCCCTCTAATCTAGACTGCTCTAATCTCTAGCTACATAGTATGATGCCCCCTCTAATCTAGACTGCTCTAATCTCTAGCTACATAGTATGATGCCCCCCTCTAATCTAGACTGCTCTAATCTCTAGCTACATAGTATGATGCCCCCTCCTCTAATCTAGACTGCTCTAATCTCTAGCTACATAGTATGATGCCCCTCTAATCTAGACTGCTCTAATCTCTAGCTACATAGTATGATGCCCCTCTAATCTAGACTGCTCTAATCTCTAGCTACATAGTATGATGCCCCCCCCGCCCCCCCTCTAATCTAGACTGCTCTAATCTCTAGCTATATAGTATGAAGCCCCCCCCGCCCCCCCTCTAATCTAGACTGCTCTAATCTCTAGCTACATAGTATGATGCCCCCCCCCGCCCCCCTCTAATCTAGACTGCTCTAATCTCTAGCTACATAGTATGATGCCCCCTCGCCCTCCTCTAATCTAGACTGCTCTAATCTCTAGCTACATAGTATGATGCCCCCCCGCCCCTCCTCTAATCTAGACTGCTCTAATCTCTAGCTACATAGTATGATGCCCCCCCCCCGCCCCTCCCGCCCCTCCTCTAATCTAGACTGCTCTAATCTCTAGCTACATAGTATGATGCCCCCCAACCTCCTCTAATCTAGACTGCTCTAATCTCTAGCTACATAGTATGATGCCCCCCGCCCGCCCCTCCTCTAATCTAGACTGCTCTAATCTCTAGCTACATAGTATGATGCCCCCCCGCCCCCCCTAATCTAGACTGCTCTAATCTCTAGCTACATAGTATGATGCCCCCCCCCCCGCCCCTCCTCTAATCTAGACTGCTCTAATCTCCAGCTACATAGTATGATGCCCCCCCGCCCTCCTCTAATCTAGACTGCTCTAATCTCTAGCTACATAGTATGATGCCCTCCTCTAATCTAGACTGCTCTAATCTCTAGCTACATAGTATGATATCCCCCCCGCCCCTCCTCTAATCTAGACTGCTCTAATCTCTAGCTACATAGTATGATGCCCCCCCTGCCCTCCTCTAATCTAGACTGCTCTAATTTCTAGCTACATAGTATGATGCCCCCCCCGCCCTCCTCTAATCTAGACTGCTCTAATCTCTAGCTACATAGTATGATGCCCCCCCGCCCCTCCTCTAATCTAGACTGCTCTAATCTCTAGCTACATAGTATGATGCCCCCCCCCCCCTCTAATCTAGACTGCTCTAATCTCTAGCTACATAGTATGATGCCCCTCTAATCTAGACTGCTCTAATCTCTAGCTACATAGTATGATGCCCCCTCTAATCTAGACTGCTCTAATCTCTAGCTACATAGTATGATGCCCCCCCCCGCCCCCCTCTAATCTAGACTGCTCTAATCTCTAGCTACATAGTATGATGCCCCCCCCGCCACTCCCCCTCTAATCTAGACTGCTCTAATCTCTAGCTACATAGTATGATGACCCCCGCCCCCCTCTAATCTAGACTGCTCTAATCTCTAGCTACATAGTATGATGCCCCCCGCCCTCCTCTAATCTAGACTGCTCTAATCTCTAGCTACATAGTATGATGCCCCCCCCCGCCCCTCCTCTAATCTAGACTGCTCTAATCTCTAGCTACATAGTATGATGCCCCCCCCCCGCCCTCCCCGCCCCTCCTCTAATCTAGACTGCTCTAATCTCTAGCTACATAGTATGATGCCCCCCCCAACCTCCTCTAATCTAGACTGCTCTAATCTCTAGCTACATAGTATGATGCCCCCCCCCGCCCCTCCTCTAATCTAGACTGCTCTAATCTCTAGCTACATAGTATGATGCCCCCCCGCCTCCCTCTAATCTAGACTGCTCTAATCTCTAGCTACATAGTATGATGCCCCCCCCCGCCCTCCTCTAATCTAGACTGCTCTAATCTCTAGCTACATAGTATGATGCCCCTCTAATCTAGACTGCTCTAATCTCTAGCTACATAGTATGATGCCCCCCCGCCCCCCTCTAATCTAGACTGCTCTAATCTCTAGCTACATAGTATGATGCCCCTCCCCCCCGCCCCCCCCTCTAATCTAGACTGCTCTAATCTCTAGCTACATAGTATGATGCCCCCTCTAATCTAGACTGCTCTAATCTCTAGCTACATAGTATGATGCCCCCCTCTAATCTAGACTGCTCTAATCTCTAGCTACATAGTATGATGCCCCCCTGCCCCCCCTCTAATCTAGACTGCTCTAATCTCTAGCTACATAGTATGATGCCCCCCCCGCCCTCCTCTAATCTAGACTGCTCTAATCTCTAGCTACATAGTATGATGCCCCCCCCGCCCCTCCTCTAATCTAGACTGCTCTAATCTCTAGCTACATAGTATGATGCCCCGCCCTCCCGCCCCTCCTCTAATCTAGACTGCTCTAATCTCTAGCTACATAGTATGATGCCCCCCCCGCCCCTCCTCTAATCTAGACTGCTCTAATCTCTAGCTACATAGTATGATGCCCCCCCGCCCCCCCCCTAATCTAGACTGCTCTAATCTCTAGCTACATAGTATGATGCCCCCCCCGCCCTCCTCTA
The DNA here is from genome assembly GCF_964263955.1 of Coregonus lavaretus. Classification (NCBI taxonomy): domain Eukaryota; kingdom Metazoa; phylum Chordata; class Actinopteri; order Salmoniformes; family Salmonidae; genus Coregonus; species Coregonus lavaretus. The sequence goes on along the minus strand of NW_028162211.1, from coordinate 68,094 downwards.
ATCTAGACTGCTCTAATCTCTAGCTACATAGTATGATGCCCCCCCCTCCTCTAATCTAGACTGCTCTAATCTCTAGCTACATAGTATGATGCCCCCCGCCCCTCCTCTAATCTAGACTGCTCTAATCTCTAGCTACATAGTATGATGCCCCCCCCGCCCCCCCCTAATCTAGACTGCTCTAATCTCTAGCTACATAGTATGATGCCCCCCCGCCCTCCTCTAATCTAGACTGCTCTAATCTCTAGCTACATAGTATGATGCCCCCCCGCCCCTCCTCTAATCTAGACTGCTCTAATCTCTAGCTACATAGTATGATGCCCCCCCGCCCCTCCTCTAATCTAGACTGCTCTAATCTCCAGCTACATAGTATGATGCCCCCCCCGTCCTCCTCTAATCTAGACTGCTCTAATCTCTAGCTACATAGTATGATGCCCCCCCCCCGCCCCTCCTCGTAATCTAGACTGCTCTAATCTCTAGCTACATAGTATGATGCCCCCCCGCCCTCCTCTAATCTAGACTGCTCTAATCTCTAGCTACATAGTATGATGCCCCCCCGCCCTCCTCTAATCTAGACTGCTCTAATCTCTAGCTACATAGTATGATGCCCCCCCGCCCCTCCTCTAATCTAGACTGCTCTAATCTCTAGCTACATAGTATGATGCCCCCCCCGTCCTCCTCTAATCTAGACTGCTCTAATCTCTAGCTACATAGTATGATGCCCCCCCCCCGCCCCTCCTCGTATCTAGACTGCTCTAATCTCTAGCTACATAGTATGATGCCCCCCCCCGCCCCCCCTAATCTAGACTGCTCTAATCTCTAGCTACATAGTATGATGCCCCCCCGCCCTCCTCTAATCTAGACTGCTCTAATCTCTAGCTACATAGTATGATGCCCCTCCTCTAATCTAGACTGCTCTAATCTCTAGCTACATAGTATGATGCCCCTCCCCCCCGCCCCCCTCTAATCTAGACTGCTCTAATCTCTAGCTACATAGTATGATGCCCCTCTAATCTAGACTGCTCTAATCTCTAGCTACATAGTATGATGCCCCTCTAATCTAGACTGCTCTAATCTCTAGCTACATAGTATGATGCCCCTCCTCTAATCTAGACTGCTCTAATCTCTAGCTACATAGTATGATGCCCCTCTAATCTAGACTGCTCTAATCTCTAGCTACATAGTATGATGCCCCTCTAATCTAGACTGCTCTAATCTCTAGCTACATAGTATGATGCCCCCCCGCCCCCCCTCTAATCTAGACTGCTCTAATCTCTAGCTATATAGTATGAAGCCCCCCCCGCCCCCCCTCTAATCTAGACTGCTCTAATCTCTAGCTACATAGTATGATGCCCCCCCCCGCCCCCCTCTAATCTAGACTGCTCTAATCTCTAGCTACATAGTATGATGCCCCCCTCGCCCTCCTCTAATCTAGACTGCTCTAATCTCTAGCTACATAGTATGATGCCCCCCCCGCCCCTCCTCTAATCTAGACTGCTCTAATCTCTAGCTACATAGTATGATGCCCCCCCCGCCCCTCCCCGCCCCTCCTCTAATCTAGACTGCTCTAATCTCTAGCTACATAGTATGATGCCCCCCAACCTCCTCTAATCTAGACTGCTCTAATCTCTAGCTACATAGTATGATGCCCCCCGCCCGCCCCTCCTCTAATCTAGACTGCTCTAATCTCTAGCTACATAGTATGATGCCCCCCCGCCCCCCCTAATCTAGACTGCTCTAATCTCTAGCTACATAGTATGATGCCCCCCCCCCGCCCCTCCTCTAATCTAGACTGCTCTAATCTCCAGCTACATAGTATGATGCCCCCCCGCCCTCCTCTAATCTAGACTGCTCTAATCTCTAGCTACATAGTATGATGCCCCTCCTCTAATCTAGACTGCTCTAATCTCTAGCTACATAGTATGATATCCCCCCCGCCCCTCCTCTAATCTAGACTGCTCTAATCTCTAGCTACATAGTATGATGCCCCCCTGCCCTCCTCTAATCTAGACTGCTCTAATTTCTAGCTACATAGTATGATGCCCCCCCCGCCCTCCTCTAATCTAGACTGCTCTAATCTCTAGCTACATAGTATGATGCCCCCCCGCCCCTCCTCTAATCTAGACTGCTCTAATCTCTAGCTACATAGTATGATGCCCCCCCCCCCCTCTAATCTAGACTGCTCTAATCTCTAGCTACATAGTATGATGCCCCTCTAATCTAGACTGCTCTAATCTCTAGCTACATAGTATGATGCCCCTCTAATCTAGACTGCTCTAATCTCTAGCTACATAGTATGATGCCCCCCCCGCCCCCCCTCTAATCTAGACTGCTCTAATCTCTAGCTACATAGTATGATGCCCCCCCCCGCCCCCCCCTCTAATCTAGACTGCTCTAATCTCTAGCTACATAGTATGATGACCCCCCGCCCCCCTCTAATCTAGACTGCTCTAATCTCTAGCTACATAGTATGATGCCCCCCGCCCTACTCTAATCTAGACTGCTCTAATCTCTAGCTACATAGTATGATGCCCCCCCCCGCCCCTCCTCTAATCTAGACTGCTCTAATCTCTAGCTACATAGTATGATGCCCCCCCCCCCGCCCTCCCCGCCCCTCCTCTAATCTAGACTGCTCTAATCTCTAGCTACATAGTATGATGCCCCCCAACCTCCTCTAATCTAGACTGCTCTAATCTCTAGCTACATAGTATGATGCCCCCCGCCCGCCCCTCCTCTAATCTAGACTGCTCTAATCTCTAGCTACATAGTATGATGCCCCCCCCGCCTCCCCTAATCTAGACTGCTCTAATCTCTAGCTACATAGTATGATGCCCCCCCCGCCCTCCTCTAATCTAGACTGCTCTAATCTCTAGCTACATAGTATGATGCCCCTCTAATCTAGACTGCTCTAATCTCTAGCTACATAGTATGATGCCCCCCGCCCCTCCTCTAATCTAGACTGCTCTAATCTCTAGCTACATAGTATGATGCCCCTCCCCCCCGCCCCCCCTCTAATCTAGACTGCTCTAATCTCTAGCTACATAGTATGATGCCCCCTCTAATCTAGACTGCTCTAATCTCTAGCTACATAGTATGATGCCCCCTCTAATCTAGACTGCTCTAATCTCTAGCTACATAGTATGATGCCCCCCTGCCCCCCCTCTAATCTAGACTGCTCTAATCTCTAGCTACATAGTATGATGCCCCCCCGCCCTCCTCTAATCTAGACTGCTCTAATCTCTAGCTACATAGTATGATGCCCCCCCCGCCCCTCCTCTAATCTAGACTGCTCTAATCTCTAGCTACATAGTATGACGCCCCCGCCCCTCCCCGCCCCTCCTCTAATCTAGACTGCTCTAATCTCTAGCTACATAGTATGATGCCCCCCCGCCCCTCCTCTAATCTAGACTGCTCTAATCTCTAGCTACATAGTATGATGCCCCCCCGCCCCCCCCCTAATCTAGACTGCTCTAATCTCTAGCTACATAGTATGATGCCCCCCCCGCCCTCCTCTAATCTAGACTGCTCTAATCTCTAGCTACATAGTATGATGCCCCTCCTCTAATCTAGACTGCTCTAATCTCTAGCTACATAGTATGATGCCCCCCCGCCCCTCCTCTAATCTAGACTGCTCTAATCTCTAGCTATATAGTATGATGCCCCTCCCCCCCGCCCCCCCTCTAATCTAGACTGCTCTAATCTCTAGCTACATAGTATGATGCCCCTCTAATCTAGACTGCTCTAATCTCTAGCTACATAGTATGATGCCCCTCTAATCTAGACTGCTCTAATCTCTAGCTACATAGTATGATGCCCCCCCGCCCCCCCTCTAATCTAGACTGCTCTAATCTCTAGCTACATAGTATGATGCCCCCCCCGCCCTCCTCTAATCTAGACTGCTCTAATCTCTAGCTACATAGTATGATGCCCCCCCCGCCCCTCCTCTAATCTAGACTGCTCTAATCTCTAGCTACATAGTATGACGCCCCCGCCCCTCCCCGCCCCTCCTCTAATCTAGACTGCTCTAATCTCTAGCTACATAGTATGATGCCCCCCCGCCCCTCCTCTAATCTAGACTGCTCTAATCTCTAGCTACATAGTATGATGCCCCCCCGCCCCCCCCTAATCTAGACTGCTCTAATCTCTAGCTACATAGTATGATGCCCCCCCCCGCCCTCCTCTAATCTAGACTGCTCTAATCTCTAGCTACATAGTATGATGCCCCCTCCTCTAATCTAGACTGCTCTAATCTCTAGCTACATAGTATGATGCCCCCCCCGCCCCTCCTCTAATGTAGACTGCTCTAATCTCTAGCTACATAGTATGATGCCCCTCCCCCCCGCCCCCCCTCTAATCTAGACTGCTCTAATCTCTAGTTACATAGTATGATGCCCCTCTAATCTAGACTGCTCTAATCTCTACCTACATAGTATGATGCCCCTCTAATCTAGACTGCTCTATTATCTAGCTACATAGTATGATGCCCCTCCTCTAATCTAGACTGCTCTAATCTCTAGCTACATAGTATGATGCCCCCCCGCCCCTCCTCTAATCTAGACTGCTCTAATCTCTAGCTACATAGTATGATGCCCCTCCTCTAATCTAGACTGCTCTAATCTCTAGCTACATAGTATGATGCCCCCCCGCCCCTCTAATCTAGACTGCTCTAATCTCTAGCTACATAGTATGATGCCCCCCCCGCCCCTCCTCTAATCTAGATTGCTCTAATCTCTAGTTACATAGTATGATGCCCCCCCCCGCCCCTCTAATCTAGACTGCTCTAATCTCTAGCTACATAGTATGATGCCCCCCCGCCCCCCTCTAATCTAGATTGCTCTAATCTCTAGTTACATAGTATGATGCCCCCCCACCCTCCTCTAATCTAGACTGCTCTAATCTCTAGCTACATAGTATGATGCCCCCCACCCCCCCTCTAATCTAGACTGCTCTAATCTCTAGCTACATAGTATGATGCCCCCCCGCCCCCTCTAATCTAGATTGCTCTAATCTCTAGTTACATAGTATGATTCCCCCCCACCCTCCTCTAATCTAGACTGCTCTAATCTCTAGCTACATAGTATGATGCCCCCCCTTCCCCCCTCTAATCTAGACTGCTCTAATGTCTAGCTACATAGTATGATGCCCCTCTAATCTAGACTGCTCTAATCTCTAGCTACATAGAATGATGCCCCTCTAATCTAGACTGCTCTAATCTCTAGCTACATAGTATGATGCCCCTCTAATCTAGACTGCTCTAATCTCTAGCTACATAGTATGATAACCCCCCCCCGCCCCCCCTCTAATCTAGACTGCTCTAATCTCTAGCTACATAGTATGATACCCCCCCCGCCCCCCCTCTAATCTAGACTGCTCTAATCTCTAGCTACATAGTATGATGCCCCCCCGCCCTCCTCTAATCTAGACTGCTCTAATCTCTAGCTACATAGTATGATAACCCCCCCGCCCCTCCTCTAATCTAGACTGCTCTAATCTCTAGCTACATAGTATGATGCCCCCCCGCCCCTCCTCTAATCTAGACTGCTCTAATCTCCAGCTACATAGTATGATGCCCCCCGTCCTCCTCTAATCTAGACTGCTCTAATCTCTAGCTACATAGTATGATGCCCCCCCGCCCCTCCTCGTATCTAGACTGCTCTAATCTCTAGCTACATAGTATGATTCCCCCCCCCGCCCCCCCTAATCTAGACTGCTCTAATCTCTAGCTACATAGTATGATGCCCCCCCCGCCCTCCTCTAATCTAGACTGCTCTAATCTCTAGCTACATAGTATGATGCCCCTCCTCTAATCTAGACTGCTCTAATCTCTAGCTACATAGTATGATGCCCCTCCCCCCCGCCCCCCTCTAATCTAGACTGCTCTAATCTCTAGCTACATAGTATGATGCCCCCTCTAATCTAGACTGCTCTAATCTCTAGCTACATAGTATGATGCCCCTCCTCTAATCTAGACTGCTCTAATCTCTAGCTACATAGTATGATGCCCCCCGCCCCTCCTCTAATCTAGACTGCTCTAATCTCTAGCTACAGTATGATGCCCCTCCTCTAATCTAGACTGCTCTAATCTCTAGCTACATAGTATGATGCCCCCCCGCCCCTCTAATCTAGACTGCTCTAATCTCTAGCTACATAGTATGATGCCCCCCCCGCCCCCCTCTAATCTAGATTGCTCTAATCTCTAGTTACATAGTATGATGCCCCCCCACCCTCCTCTAATCTAGACTGCTCTAATCTCTAGCTACATAGTATGATGCCCCCCCTCCCCCCCCTCTAATCTAGACTGCTCTAATCTCTAGCTACATAGTATGATGCCCCTCCCCCCCGCCCCCCTCTAATCTAGACTGCTCTAATCTCTAGCTACATAGTATGATGCCCCCTCTAATCTAGACTGCTCTAATCTCTAGCTACATAGTATGATGCCCCTCTAATCTAGACTGCTCTAATCTCTAGCTACATAGTATGATAACCCCCCCCGCCCCCCCTCTAATCTAGACTGCTCTAATCTCTAGCTACATAGTATGATACCCCCCCCGCCCTCCCTCTAATCTAGACTGCTCTAATCTCTAGCTACATAGTATGATGCCCCCCCGCCCTCCTCTAATCTACACTGCTCTAATCTCTAGCTACATAGTATGATGCCCCCCCGCCCCTCCTCTAATCTAGACTGCTCTAATCTCTAGCTACATAGTATGAAGCCCCCCCGCCCCTCCTCTAATCTAGACTGCTCTAATCTCCAGCTACATAGTATGATGCCCCCCCGTCCTCCTCTAATCTAGACTGCTCTAATCTCTAGCTACATAGTATGATGCCCCTCCCCCCCGCCCCCCTCTAATCTAGACTGCTCTAATCTCTAGCTACATAGTATGATGCCCCTCTAATCTAGACTGCTCTAATCTCTAGCTACATAGTATTATGCCCCTCTAATCTAGACTGCTCTTATCTCTAGCTACATAGTTTGATGCCCCTCCTCTAATCTAGACTGCTCTAATCTCTAGCTACATAGTATGATGCCCCCCCGCCCCTCCTCTAATCTAGACTGCTCTAATCTCTAGCTACATAGTATGATGCCCCTCTAATCTAGACTGCTCTAATCTCTAGCTACATAGTATGATGCCCCTCCTCTAATCTAGACTGCTCTAATCTCTAGCTACAGTATGATGCCCCTCCTCTAATCTAGACTGCTCTAATCTCTAGCTACATAGTATGATGCCCCCCGCCCCTCTAATCTAGACTGCTCTAATCTCTAGCTACATAGTATGATGCCCCCCCCGCCCCCCTCTAATCTAGACTGCTCTATTCTCTAGCTACATAGTATGATGCCCCCCCGCCCCCTCTAATCTAGACTGCTCTAATCTCTAGCTACATAGTATGATGCCCCCCGCCCCGCCCCTCCTCTAATCTAGATTGCTCTAATCTCTAGTTACATAGTATGATGCCCCCCCCGCCCCTCTAATCTAGACTGCTCTAATCTCTAGCTACATAGTATGATGCCCCCCCGCCCCCCTCTAATCTAGATTGCTCTAATCTCTAGTTACATAGTATGATGCCCCCCCACCCTCCTCTAATCTAGACTGCTCTAATCTCTAGCTACATAGTATGATGCCCCCCCCCCACCCCTCCTCTAATCTAGACTGCTCTAATCTCTAGCTACATAGTATGATGCCCGCCCCCCTCTAATCTAGATTGCTCTAATCTCTAGTTACATAGTATGATGCCCCCCCACCTTCCTCTAATCTAGACTGCTCTAATCTCTAGCTACATAGTATGATGCCCCCCCTCCCCCCCTCTAATCTAGACTGCTCTAATCTCTAGCTACATAGTATGATGCCCCTTCCCCCCGCCCCCCCTCTAATCTAGACTGCTCTAATCTCTAGCTACATAGTATGATGCCCCTCTAATCTAGACTGCTCTAATCTCTAGCTACATAGTATGATGCCCCTCTAATCTAGACTGCTCTAATCTCTAGCTACATAGTATGATAACCCCCCCCGCCCCCCCTCTAATCTAGACTGCTCTAATCTCTAGCTACATAATATGATACCCCCCCCCCCCCCCCCCCTCTAATCTAGACTGCTCTAATCTCTAGCTACATAGTATGATGCCCCCCCGCCCTCCTCTAATCTAGACTGCTCTAATCTCTAGCTACATAGTATGATGCCCCCCCCCGCCCCTCCTCTAATCTAGACTGCTCTAATCTCTAGCTACATAGTATGATGCCCCCCCGCCCCTCCTCTAATCTAGACTGCTCTAATCTCCAGCTACATAGTATGATGCCCCCCCGTCCTCCTCTAATCTAGACTGCTCTAATCTCTAGCTACATAGTATGATGCCCCCCCCCCCGCCCCTCCTCGTATCTAGACTGCTCTAATCTCTAGCTACATAGTATGATGCCCCCCCCCGCCCCCCCTAATCTAGACTGCTCTAATCTCTAGCTACATAGTATGATGCCCCCCCGCCCTCCTCTAATCTAGACTGCTCTAATCTCTAGCTACATAGTATGATGCCCCTCCTCTAATCTAGACTGCTCTAATCTCTAGCTACATAGTATGATGCCCCTCCCCCCGCCCCCCTCTAATCTAGACTGCTCTAATCTCTAGCTACATAGTATGATGCCCCTCTAATCTAGACTGCTCTAATCTCTAGCTACATAGTATGATGCCCCTCTAATCTAGACTGCTCTAATCTCTAGCTACATAGTATGATGCCCCTCCTCTAATCTAGACTGCTCTAATCTCTAGCTACATAGTATGATGCCCCCCCGCCCCTCCTCTAATCTAGACTGCTCTAATCTCTAGCTACAGTATGATGCCCCTCCTCTAATCTAGACTGCTCTAATCTCTAGCTACATAGTATGATGCCCCCCGCCCCTCTAATCTAGACTGCTCTAATCTCTAGCTACATAGTATGATGCCCCCCCCGCCCCCCTCTAATCTAGACTGCTCTAATCTCTAGCTACATAGTATGATGCCCCCCCCGCCCCCCTCTAATCTAGACTGCTCTAATCTCTAGCTACATAGTATGATGCCCCCCCCCCCGCCCCTCTAATCTAGACTGCTCTAATCTCTAGCTACATAGTATGATGCCCCCCCCCCCGCCAATCTAGACTGCTCTAATCTCTAGCTACATAGTATGATGCCCCCCCCCGCCCCTCTAATCTAGACTGCTCTAATCTCTAGCTACATAGTATGATGCCCCCCCCCTCCGCCCCCCCTCTAATCTAGACTGCTCTAATCTCTAGCTACATAGTATGATGCCCCCCCGCCCTCCTCTAATCTAGACTGCTCTAATCTCTAGCTACATAGTATGATGCCCCCCCCCCACCCCTCCTCTAATCTAGACTGCTCTAATCTCTAGCTACATAGTATGATGCCCCCCCCTCCGCCCCCCCTCTAATCTAGACTGCTCTAATCTCTAGCTACATAGTATGATGCCCCCCCGCCCCTCCTCTAATCTAGACTGCTCTAATCTCTAGCTACATAGTATGATGCCCCCCCACCCTCCTCTAATCTAGACTGCTCTAATCTCTATCTACATAGTATGATGCCCCCCCCGCCCCTCCTCTAATCTAGACTGCTCTAATCTCTAGCTACATAGTATGATGCCCCCCCGCCCCCCCTAATCTAGACTGCTCTAATCTCTAGCTACATAGTATGATGCCCCCCCCCCCCCGCCCCTCCTCTAATCTAGACTGCTCTTATCTCTAGCTACATAGTATGATGCCCCTCCTCCCCGCCCCCCCTCTAATCTAGACTGCTCTAATCTCTAGCTACATAGTATGATGCCCCTCTAATCTAGACTGCTCTAATCTCTAGCTACATAGTATGATGCCCCTCTAATCTAGACTGCTCTAATCTCTAGCTACATAGTATGATGCCCCCCCCCGCCCCTCCTCTAATCTAGACTGCTCTAATCTCTAGCTACAGTATGATGCCCCTCCTCTAATCTAGACTGCTCTAATCTCTAGCTACATAGTATGATGCCCCCCCCGCCCCTCTAATCTAGACTGCTCTAATCTCTAGCTACATAGTATGATGCCCCCCCCGCCCCTCCTCTAATCTAGACTGCTCTAATCTCTAGCTACATAGTATGATGCCCCTCCTCTAATCTAGACTGCTCTAATCTCTAGCTACAGTCATCTCTAGCTAATCTCTATCTCCCCCTCCCCTCTGTGGACATCAGCAGGAACCAGGCTGGGCACACCCACATCCTCATCAACGGGGGCCGCCGTGGAGACCGTCAAAAACGTAAAGTACCTCTGTGTGCACATCTCAGAGAAGCTGAAATGGTCAAACCTAATGGACACCGTAGTGAAGAAGGCACAACCGCGACTTTTCAACCTCAGGATGCTGAAGACATGTGGCCTGTCCCTGAGGGCTCACGGTGTTCTACAGGAGCACCATCGAGAGCATACTGTCGGGCTGCATCACCGCCTGGTACGGCAAGTCTACCGCCGCTGACCGCAAGGAGCTTCAGAGGGTGGTACGCTCAGCCGAACGCACCATTGGGTGCACACTGCCTGCCCTCCAGGACACCTACAACACCAGGTGTCACAGGAAGGCCAAGAAGATCATCAGGGACCTCAGCCACCCGAGCCACGGCCTGTTCTCCCCGCTTCCATCACTCAGACACTGGCAGTACAGGAGAATCATGGCAAAAACTGGAAGACTGGCCAATAGTTTCTACCTCCAGACCCCAGCTGCTCCCCCTATGGACATTTACCCTGCCCCCACCCCCAATAGACATTTATCATTGTTACAGTTGTAAATATGTACATATTATTTTTTATTATTGTTTCATTCACTTCTATTTTTGACCTGCACTGTTGGAGCTCGGAGTTTAATAATTTCACTGTACTCTGCAATTACATCTGCGAGCCTGTGCATGTGACTAATAAACTAATCTAATCTCTCCTCTTCTCTTCTCTTCTCTTCTGCTCTCCACTTCTCCTCTCCTCTCCTCTCCTCTCCTCTCCTCTCCTCTCCTCTCCTCTCCTCTCCTCTCCTCTCCTCTCCTCTCCTCTCATCCTTCTCTCCTCTCCTCTCATCCTTCTCTCCTCTGCTCTCCTCCTTCTCTCCTCGATGTTTGTTTGCCTATTATGGGGGAAATCCTTAACTGAATTGCGTCAGAGCTACGTCAATGGGCTCTCAGTGCATTGATGCTGAGGATAGAGGCGGCCATATTCATCTATGGGAGAGGAACATAACAGCTGCTCGGTTACCATATGGTCCTGTCAAACCAACTGTCCCGACCCCGGTGTCTGATCTTCCCCGGGCAGTAGGCGCCGGTGACCCGGTTCTGGCTCGTTCCCGACCGTGAAGGCAGAATCTCCAGTCGGTTATCAGCGGGGGGAGATTCGGCTTGGAGCGGCGGTCTAGCTCCGACTACGATGCCGTTCTCCCAGCCGCTCGAAATGGAGGTGACCAGCGTTAGTAGTGAGGTTAGTTCACTATTATAGCTTCTGCATGGGATGTAAGGCTGTTTATTCGTTGTGTTTATGTCCCAGCAATGTATGAAAGTGCGACTGAAACCATATAATGGTGAGACAGCATGCATGCTAACAGAGCAGCTAGTTAGGCTAATGCTAGTAGTGTTGCTAAACTAGCTGGCTAGCTATATCTGCTTGTTCCATCTTATTTATGCGAACTTTATTTATTTTGAGGCAGGAAATGTTGTTTCCTTGATGGAATGTATCGGGTTCATATTGGGTTGTTTACACCTTTGTTTACCAAGTTGTTGAAACGGTTCAAACATTTGTTTTCATCCCAGTTCCTTCGGTGCTTGAGCGGATGTTAGCTAGCTAACTGATTTTCTGTTCGTTTTTTTTAGCAGGCTAACTATTAGTAATGCTACAAATATCCCTGTCACTAGCTATAAAGTCTTTAACTAAATCACTTTTCTAGCTAGGTAAAACCATCTGCGTGTTTTGACGTGCTGGGAAATGTTGGCCAGACAAACTGTAATGCGCGAGTGTTTAGGTTGTAGCAACGGCTACACAGCTAGCTACTAGTTAGCATGGTAGCTGTTAGCAGTCACCGGTCACACGTCAACATTCAGAGACAGCGATGGATAGCTAGCTACTAGTTAGCATGTTAGCTGTTAGCAGTCACCGGTCACACGTCAACATTCAGAGACAGCGATGGATAGCTAGCTACTAGTTAGCATGTTAGCTGTTAGCAGTCACCGGTCACACGTCAACATTCAGAGACAGCGATGGATAGCTAGCTACTAGTTAGCATGTTAGCTGTTAGCAGTCACCGGTCACACGTCAACATTCAGAGACAGCGATGGATAGCTAGCTACTAGTTAGCATGTTAGCTGTTAGCAGTCACCGGTCACACGTCAACATTCAGAGACAGCGATGGATAGCTAGCTACTAGTTAGCATGTTAGCTGTTAGCAGTCACCGGTCACACGTCAACATTCAGAGACAGCGATGGATAGCTAGCTACTAGTTAGCATGTTAGCTGTTAGCAGTCACCGGTCACACGTCAACATTCAGAGACAGCGATGGATAGCTAGCTGGTTGGTGGTCATGGCTAGAAGGGATCCAGTCTGATTTGACTTGTCGTAGTAGGTTAGGATACTTTACGCAGCAGGTTACGAGACAGACAGCAGGTTTTGAGAATTAGGTAAGGGTTAGAGTTAGTTAAAATGCAAAAAAAAAAAAAATCTACTTTTGACGTTAATTTAACAAAAGCCATGACCCTGGCTGGCTGACTCGCCAACTATCTCATGCAGATAATAATAATGGTCCAAAGAGTAGACCCTACAATTATGCTTATCTTTTACTTTGCTTGTACAACATTCTAAATTGTTAGCTACTGTATCTAGCTAGACCTAGTTTCGATGCAACTTAGTTTTTACATTGTGCTGGCAACTCTCTTGGTTGCATTGAAGCTAAACTAGGCCCATATAGATCTAATTAAATTATATTGTTCCTGTCACTGTTTGTTTACATCAGGCATGTTGTAAACTCTTCACAATGCTGTAGCTCTTGAAAACCCTTCTCTGTATATAGGGTTTTCAGTGCTTACATTCGCCCACTGATGCCTCCATGTGAACCACAGTTCCGATGCAGTGTATTAACATTAAGAACGTCAATCATTGCTTTCAAATCGTTTTTCGAAACATATGCTGATATGCCCCTTATCTTTTATATCAGCGAGAAATAATCGTTCAAATAAAAAATACACTTACTGTAGCAGTTTTGCACATATCTACAAGCTGTGTGTGCTTCCAGTAGAGGAACTACACTTCCTCTGCAGTTACGGTGTTCGGAGCATGCTGGATAGCTAATTAGCACAGTGGCAGTGTATGTCGTCCATCTGTCTTCCGTAAACAAGCGATGTAACATGGAGAGATGGCCGTGTGGGAACCTTAACCCTATATCGGTGTGTATCAATTTAACCTTTCTGTAAAATAAATATATATATATATATGATATGCTCCCAAAACCATACCACATGCAATACATGTTAATGTTCAGACCAAGCGTCAGGGCTCTCAACACAACGCCCCCTACAGAAGAGGCCTTGTCCAATGACTCTTATGTGTAATGTAATAGAACTGATCAAGGGCTTAGCTACACAGTAACTCTGCAATAGATTGGGACTGGTCATGTCTGAAAAGCTTTGTTGTTTTATTGGGACTAGTCATGTCTGAAAAGCGTTGTTGTGTTATTGGGACTGGTCATGTCTGAAAAGCTTTGTTGTGTTATTGGGACTGGTCATGTCTGAAAAGCTTTGTTGTGTTATTGGGACTGGTCATGTCTGAAAAGCTTTGTTGTGTTATTGGGACTGGTCATGTCTGAAAAGCTTTGTTGTGTTATTGGGACTGGTCATGTCTGAAAAGCTTTGTTGTGTTATTGGGACTGGTCATGTCTGAAAAGCTTTGTTGTGTTATTGGGACTGGTCATGTCTGAAAAGCTTTGTTGTGTTATTGGGACTGGTCATGTCTGAAAAGCTTTGTTGTGTTTTGATGTGCCGACCAGGCAGCAGGAATCCAGCTCTGGTTGTTTTTCTGGGAATATCTTCTTTCTGTATGGATCTACAGATTGTTTGTCTGCCTGCCTGTCTGTCTCTACCTGTCCATCTGGATCTACAGATTGTCTGTCTGTCTACCTGTCTGTATGGATCTACAGATTGTTTGTCTGTCTCTGCCTGCCTGCCTGTCTGTATGGATCTACAGATTGCCTGTCTGTCTCTGCCTGCCTGGTGTGTGTGTGTGTTGAGCGCCAGTCTGTATTGGTGTCAGCAAGTCAGGCTGAGTGAAAGGGTTAGGGTGTCAGAGAGTCAGGCTGAGTGAAAGGGTTAAGGAGCAGTTGCCATACCAGGTGGTGATGCAACCAGTCAGGATGCTCTTGATGGTGCAGCTGTATAACTTTTTGAGGATCTGAGGACCCATGCCAAATCCTTTCAGTCTCCTGAGGGGGAATAGGCTTTGTCGTGCCCTCTTCACGACTGTCTTGGTGTGTTTGGACCATGATAGTTCGTTGGTAATGTGGACACCAAGGAACTTGAAGCTCTCAACCTGTTCCACTACAGCCCTGTCGATGAGAATGGGGGCGTGCTCAGTCCTCTTTTTTTTTCCTGTAGTCCACAATCATCTCCTTTGTCTTGGTCACGTTGAAGGAGAGATTGTTATCCTGGCACCAGACGGCCAGGTCTCTGACCTCCTCCATATAGGCTGTCTCATCGTTGTCGTTGATCAGGCCTACCACTGTTGTGTCGTCTGCAAACTTAATGATGGTGTTGGAGTCGTGCCTGGCCATGCAGTCATGGGTGAACAGGGAGTACAGGAGGGGACTGAGCACGCACCCCTGAGGGGCCCCTGTGTTGAGGATCAGCGCGGCAGATATGTTGTTGACCTGCTTAAAAGTCTTACTCACATCGGCTACGGAGAGCGTGATCACATAGTCATCCGGAACAGCTGGTGCTCTCATGCATGCTTCAGTGTTGCTTGCCTCGAAGCGAGCATAGAAGTGCTTTAGCTCATCTGGTAGGCTTGTGTCACTGGGCAGCTCGCGGCTGTGCTTCCCTTTGTAGTCTGTAATAGTTTTCAAGCCCTGCCACATCCAACGAGCGTCTGAGCCGGTGTAGTACGATTCAATCTTAGACTGTATTGACTCTTTGCCTGTTTGATGGTTCGTCAGAGGGCATAGTGGGATTTCTTATAAGCGTCCGGGTTAGAGTCCCGCTCCTTGAAAGCGGCAGCTCTACCCTTTAGCTCAGTGCGGATGTTGCCTGTAATCCATGGCTTCTGGTTGGGGTATGTACGTACGGTCACTGTGGGGACGACGTCATCGATGCACTTATTGATGAAGCCAGTGACTGATGTGGTGTACTCCTCAATGCTATCTGAAGAATCCCAGAACATGTTCCAGTCTGTGCTAGCAAAACAGTCCTGTAGCTTAGCATCTGCGTCATCTGACCACTTTTTTTTAATTAACCGAGTCACTGGTGATGATAACGGTTGTGTACAGCAGGAAGTCAGATGGGTGACTAGTAACAGACTGTTACTGGGGGATGGATTACAGCCACTCAATACTGTAGAGACGCCAACGGGAGCTGAAAATATTTTTGGGATAGATTGTTCTGGAAATTCTCACAAACTTCATTTGGAGCAAGGATGTTAAATACTTCTTACATTTGTATCGCAAACAATGTTTTTGAAAATTATGATGAAAGTTGCCATTTTAGACCCCTTGACTTTTACCACATTTTGTTACAGCCTTATTCTAAAATGGAATAAATTGTTATTTTCCCCTTCATCAGTCTACACACAATACCCCAAAATGACAAAGCAGAAACAGGTTTTTAGAATTTTTAGCAAATGTAATAAAAATAAATAGTATTCAGACCCTTTCCTCAGTACTTTGTTGAAGCACTTTTGGCAGCGATTACAGCCTCGAGTCTTCTTGGCTATGATGCTACAAGCTTGGCACACCTGTATTTGGGGAGTTTCTCCCATTCTTCTCTGCAGATCGTCTCAAGCTCTGTCAGGTTGGATGGGGAGCGTCGCTGCACAGCTATTTTCAGGTCTCACCAGAGATTTTCCATCAGGTTCAAGTCCGGGCATTGTCCCGAAGCCACTCCTGCATTTTCTTGGCTGATGCTTAGGGTTGTTGTCCTGTTGGAAGGTGAGCCTTCGCCCCAGTCTGAGGTCCTGAGCGCTCTGGACCAGGTTTTCATCAAGGAGCTCTCTGTTATTTGCTCCGTTAATCTTTCCCTCGATCCTGACTCCTGAGTGGCGCAGTGGTCTAAGGCACTGCATCGCAGTGCTAACTGTGCCACTAGAGATCCTGGTTCGAATCCAGGCTCTGTCGCAGCCAGCCGCGACCGGGAGACTCATGGGCGGCGCACAATTGGCCCAGCGTCGTCCAGGGTAGGGGAGGGAATGGCCGGCAGGGATGTAGCTCAGTTGATAGAGCATGGCGTTTGCAACGCCAGGGTTGTGGGTTCGATTCCCACGGGGGGCCAGTATATATAAAAAAATATGTATTCACTAACTGTAAGTCGCTCTGGATAAGAGCGTCTGCTAAAATGACTAAAATGTAAAATGTAAATGTAGTCTCCCAGTCCCTGCCACTGAAAAACATCCTCGCAGCATTGTGCTGCCACCACTATGCTTCACCATAAGGATGGTGCCAGGTTTCCTCCAGACGTGACGCTTGGCATTCAAGAGTTCAATCTTGGTTTCATCAGACCAGAGAATCTTGTTTCTCATGGTCTGAAAGTCCTTTAGGTGCCTTTTGGAAAACTCCAAGCGTGCTGTCATGTGCCTTTTACTGAGGAGTGGCTTCCGTCTGGCCACTCTACCATAAAGGCCTGATTGGTGGAGTGCTGCAGAGATGGTTGTCCTTCTGGAAGGTTCTCCCATCTCCACAGAGGAACTCTGGAGTGCTGTCAGTGACCATCGGGTTCTTGGTCACCTCCCTGACCAAGGCCCTTCTCCCCAGATTGCTCAGTTTGGCCGGGCGGCCAGCTCTAGGAAGAGTCTTAGCGGTTGCAAACTTCTTCCATTTAAGAATGATGGAGGCCACTGTGTTCTTGGGGACCTTCAATGCTGCAGACATTTTTTGGTACTCTTCCCCAGATCTGTGCCTCGACACAATCCTGTCTCGGAGCTGTACGGACAATTCCTTCGACCTCATGGCTTGGTTTTTGCTCTGACATGCACTGTCAACTGTGGGACCTGATATAGGCAGTGTGCCTTTCCAAATCATGTCCAATCAAGTTGTAGAAACATCTCAAGGATGATCAATGGAACCAGGATGCACCAGAGCTCAATTGAGTCTCATAGCAAAGGGTCTGAATACTTATGTAAATAAGGTATTTTATTTTATTTTTAATACATTTGCAAACATTTCTAAAAACCTGTTTTCGCTTTTTCATTATGGGGTATTGTGTGTAGATTAGGATAAAAATGTACTTAATCCATTTTAGAATAAGGCTATCACGTAACAAAATGTGTAAAAGGTCAAGGGGTCTGAATACTTTCCGAATGCACTGTAGTTGGCAATGGCAAGAGAAGTAACTTTTTAAGTTTATCATTTTTATTTAGATTTATATAACATTTTGATTAACCACATGACAATGGTTTTGAGAGATGAAGACGTTATTATCAATGAAATGAAACTTTCATGAAAATTTGCATACGAAAACCATAACTGGCACGCAGATTGATAGAAAGTGTAATATACATTTGCATTCCACATGAGAAAGGTTGCCGACTCCTCGTGTGGCCTATTACCGGAAACTTCAGGAGAGTAATGGCAGAATCTGCGAACGCCAGCGGGAACGGGAGGAGAATAGTGGGATCAGTTTTTCTTCTGGTTTCTAGATCTCTGGTGCCCTCTTGAGGCATTTGTCTTATTTCAGCTTTAAGCATCAGACAAGCTCAATGCATATATTTTATTTTGTGTCTATATATGGAAAAATACACGTTTAAAAATGTCCAATTGATTGGTCGAATGAACAGATGACTTTCGGTCTACTAAGATTTTTTGTTGTTGTTGAGGAGCCCTAATTGTCACTGACTTAGCCAAATTGACCTGCTGGAACTCTCCCATCGTGTTGTTGATTTGTGATTGTATTGTGTTGATGTGGTTGTTTACTGTGTGTTGTTGTTGATGATGTTTACTGTCTGTGTGTTCCAGGTCAATGGTCACCAGATCCTGGATGAGCCCATGGACGAGGGAGAGTCTTTCACGCATTGTGTGAGTAACATAGTGGTCCTCTGTAGTGGTCCTCTTTAGCTCACCTGGTAGAGCACGGCGCTTGTAATAATAATAATATAATAATAATAATATGCCATTTAGCAGACGCTTTTATCCAAAGCGACTTACAGTCATGCGTGCATACATATTTTTATATTTTTTGTGTATGGGTGGTCCCGGGGATCGAACCCACTACCTTGGCGTTACAAGCGCCGTGCTCTACCAGCTGAGCTACAGAGGACCACGCTTGTAACGCCAGGGTAGTGGGTTCGATCCCCGGGACCACCCATACACAAAAAAAATGTATGCACGCATGACTGTAAGTCGCTTTGGATAAAAGCGTCTGCTAAATGGCATATTATTTATTTATTATTATAGTGGAGGGTGAGTCTCTCTCATTGTGTGAGTAACATGGGGGAGGGAGACGAGGGTGAGTCTCTCTCATTGTGTGAGTAACATGGGGGAGGGAGACGAGGGAGAGTCTCTCTCATTGTGTGAGTAACATGGGGGAGGGAGACGAGGGTGAGTCTTTCACTCATTGTGTGAATAACATGGAGGGTGTGAGTAGTAGTAGTAGTAGTAGTAATAATACTAGTCATTTTTATAGCTCTTTTCATTACAGTGTATCTGGTAGAGGATAGTAGAGGCTGGTGTATCTGGTAGAGGATAGTAGAGGCTGGTGTATCTGGTAGAGGATAGTAGAGGCTGGTGTATCTGGTAGAGGCTGGTGTATCTGGTAGAGGATAGTAGAGGCTGGTGTATCTGGTAGAGGATAGTAGAGGCTGGTGTATCTGGTAGAGGCTGGTGTATATGGTAGAGGCTGGTGTATCTGGTAGAGGCTGGTGTATCTGGTAGAGGCTGGTGTATCTGGTAGAGGCTGGTGTATCTGGTAGAGGCTGGTGTATCTGGTAGAGGCTGGTGTATCTGGTAGAGGCTGGTGTATCTGGTAGAGGCTGGTGTATCTGGTAGAGGCTGGTGTATCTGGTAGAGGCTGGTGTATCTAGTAGAGGATAGTGTATCTGGTAGAGGCTGGTGTATCTGGTAGAGGATAGTGTATCTGGTAGAGGCTGGTGTATCTGGTAGAGGATAGTGTATCTGGTAGAGGCTGGTGTATCTGGTAGAGGCTGGTGTATCTGGTAGAGGCTGGTGTATCTGGTAGAGGCTGGTGTATCTGGTAGAGGCTGGTGTATCTGGTAGAGGCTGGTGTATCTGGTAGAGGCTGGTGTATCTGGTAGAGGCTGGTGTATCTGGTAGAGGATAGTGTATATGTGGTAGAGGATAGTGTATATGTGGTAGAGGATAGTGTATATGTTGAAGAGGATAGTAGAGGCTGGTGTATCTGGTAGAGGCTGGTGTATCTGGTAGAGGATAGTGTATCTGGTAGAGGATAGTGTATCTGGTAGAGGCTGGCGTATCTAGTAGAGGCTGGTGTATCTGGTAGAGGCTGGTGTATCTGGTAGAGGCTGGTGTATCTAGTAGAGGATAGTGTATCTGGTAGAGGATAGTGTATCTAGTAGAGGATAGTAGAGGCTGGTGTATCTGGTAGAGGATAGTGTATCTGGTAGAGGCTGGTGTATCTAGTAGAGGATAGTGTATCTGGTAGAGGCTGGTGTATCTAGTAGAGGATAGTGTATCTGGTAGAGGCTGGTGTATCTAGTAGAGGATAGTGTATCTGGTAGAGGCTGGTGTATCTGGTAGAGGCTGGTGTATCTGGTAGAGGCTGGTGTATCTGGTAGAGGCTGGTGTATCTGGTAGAGGCTGGTGTAGCTGGTAGAGGCTGGTGTATCTAGTAGAGGCTGGTGTATCTAGTAGAGGCTGGTGTATCTAGTAGAGGATAGTGTATCTAGTAGAGGATAGTAGAGGCTGGTGTATCTAGTAGAGGATAGTGTATCTGGTAGAGGCTGGTGTATCTAGTAGAGGATAGTGTATCTAGTAGAGGCTGGTGTATCTGGTAGAGGCTGGTGTATCTGGTAGAGGCTGGTGTATCTGGTAGAGGCTGGTGTATCTGGTAGAGGCTGGTGTATCTGGTAGAGGCTGGTGTATCTGGTAGAGGCTGGTGTATCTGGTAGAGGCTGGTGTATCTGGTAGAGGCTGGTGTATCTGGTAGAGGATAGTGTATATGTTGTAGAGGATAGTGTATATGTTGTAGAGGATAGTGTATATGTTGTAGAGGATAGTGTATATGTTGTAGAGAATAGTAGAGGCTGGTGTATCTAGTAGAGGATAGTGTATCTGGTAGAGGCTGGTGTATCTAGTAGAGGATAGTGTATCTGGTAGAGGCTGGTGTATCTAGTAGAGGATAGTGTATCTGGTAGAGGCTGGTGTATCTAGTAGAGGCTGGTGTATCTGGTAGAGGCTGGTGTATCTGGTAGAGGCTGGTGTATCTGGTAGAGGCTGGTGTATCTGGTAGAGGCTGGTGTATCTGGTAGAGGCTGGTGTATCTGGTAGAGGCTGGTGTATATGGTAGAGGCTGGTGTATCTGGTAGAGGCTGGTGTATCTGGTAGAGGATAGTGTATATGTTGTAGAGGATAGTGTATATGTTGTAGAGGATAGTGTATATGTTGTAGAGGATAGTGTATATGTTGTAGAGAATAGTAGAGGCTGGTGTATCTGGTAGAGGCTGGTGTATCTAGTAGAGGATAGTGTATCTGGTAGAGGCTGGTGTATCTAGTAGAGGATAGTGTATCTGGTAGAGGCTGGTGTATCTGGTAGAGGATAGTGTATATGTTGTAGAGGATAGTGTATATGTTGTAGAGAATAGTAGAGGCTGGTGTATCTGGTAGAGGCTGGTGTATCTGGTAGAGGCTGGTGTATCTGGTAGAGGCTGGTGTATCTGGTAGAGGCTGGTGTATCTGGTAGAGGCTGGTGTATCTGGTAGAGGCTGGTGTATCTGGTAGAGGCTGGTGTATCTGGTAGAGGCTGGTGTATCTGGTAGAGGCTGGTGTATCTGGTAGAGGCTGGTGTATCTAGTAGAGGATGGTGTATCTAGTAGAGGATAGTGTATCTGGTAGAGGCTGGTGTATCTAGTAGAGGCTGGTGTATCTGGTAGAGGCTGGTGTATCTGGTAGAGGCTGGTGTATCTGGTAGAGGCTGGTGTATCTGGTAGAGGCTGGTGTATCTGGTAGAGGCTGGTGTATCTAGTAGAGGATAGTGTATCTGGTAGAGGCTGGTGTATCTAGTAGAGGATAGTGTATCTGGTAGAGGCTGGTGTATCTAGTAGAGGCTGGTAGAGGCTGGTGTATCTGGTAGAGGCTGGTGTATCTGGTAGAGGCTGGTGTATCTGGTAGAGGCTGGTGTATCTGGTAGAGGCTGGTGTATCTGGTAGAGGCTGGTGTATCTGGTAGAGGCTGGTGTATCTGGTAGAGGCTGGTGTATCTAGTAGAGGCTGGTGTATCTGGTAGAGGCTGGTGTATCTGGTAGAGGATAGTGTATATGTTGTAGAGGATAGTGTATATGTTGTAGAGAATAGTAGAGGCTGGTGTATCTGGTAGAGGATAGTGTATCTGGTAGAGGCTGGTGTATCTAGTAGAGGATAGTGTATCTGGTAGAGGCTGGTGTATCTAGTAGAGGATAGTGTATCTGGTAGAGGCTGGTGTATCTGGTAGAGGCTGGTGTATCTGGTAGAGGCTGGTGTATCTGGTAGAGGCTGGTGTATCTGGTAGAGGGTGGTAGAGGCTCGTGTATCTAGTAGAGGATGGTGTATCTGGTAGAGGATAGTGTATATGTTGTAGAGGATAGTGTATATGTTGTAGAGAATAGTAGAGGCTGGTGTATCTGGTAGAGGCTGGTGTATCTGGTAGAGGCTGGTGTATCTGGTAGAGGCTGGTGTATCTAGTAGAGGCTGGTGTATCTGGTAGAGGCTGGTGTATCTGGTAGAGGATGGTGTATCTGGTAGAGGCTGGTGTATCTAGTAGAGGATAGTGTATCTGGTAGAGGCTGGTGTATCTAGTAGAGGATAGTGTATCTGGTAGAGGCTGGTGTATCTGGTAGAGGCTGGTGTATCTGGTAGAGGCTGGTGTATCTGGTAGAGGCTGGTGTATCTGGTAGAGGCTGGTGTATCTGGTAGAGGGTGGTAGAGGCTCGTGTATCTAGTAGAGGATGGTGTATCTGGTAGAGGATAGTGTATATGTTGTAGAGGATAGTGTATATGTTGTAGAGAATAGTAGAGGCTGGTGTATCTGGTAGAGGCTGGTGTATCTAGTAGAGGCTGGTGTATCTGGTAGAGGCTGGTGTATCTAGTAGAGGCTGGTGTATCTGGTAGAGGCTGGTGTATCTAGTAGAGGCTGGTGTATCTGGTAGAGGCTGGTGTATCTGGTAGAGGATAGTGTATCTGGTAGAGGCTGGTGTATCTAGTAGAGGATAGTGTATCTGGTAGAGGCTGGTGTATCTAGTAGAGGATAGTGTATCTGGTAGAGGCTGGTGTATCTGGTAGAGGCTGGTGTATCTAGTAGAGGCTGGTGTATCTGGTAGAGGATAGTGTATATGTTGTAGAGGATAGTGTATATGTTGTAGAGAATAGTAGAGGATAGTGTATCTGGTAGAGGCTGGTGTATCTAGTAGAGGCTGGTGTATCTGGTAGAGGCTGGTGTATCTGGTAGAGGCTGGTGTATCTGGTAGAGTCTGGTAGAGGCTGGTGTATCTGGTAGAGTCTGGTAGAGGCTGGTGTATCTGGTAGAGGATAGTGTATATGTTGTAGAGGATAGTGTATATGTTGTAGGGGATAGTGTATATGTTGTAGGGGATAGTGTATATGTTGTAGGGGATAGTGTATATGTTGTAGGGGATAGTGTATATGTTGTAGGGGATAGTGTATATGTTGTAGGGGATAGTGTATATGTTGTAGGGGATAGTGTATATGTTGTAGGGGATAGTGTATATGTTGTAGGGGATAGTGTATATGTTGTAGGGGATAGTGTATATGTTGTAGGGGATAGTGTATATGTTGTAGAGGATAGTGTATATGTTGTAGGGGATAGTGTATATGTTGTAGAGGATAGTGTATATGTTGTAGGGGATAGTGTATATGTTGTAGAGGATAGTGTATATGTTGTAGGGGATAGTGTATATGTTGTAGGGGATAGTGTATATGTTGTAGGGGATAGTGTATATGTTGTAGAGGATAGTGTATATGTTGTAGAGGATAGTGTATATGTTGTAGAGGATAGTGTATATGTTGTAGAGGATAGTGTATATGTTGTAGAGGATAGTGTATATGTTGTAGGGGATAGTGTATATGTTGTAGGGGATAGTGTATATGTTGTAGAGGATAGTGTATATGTTGTAGGGGATAGTGTATATGTTGTAGGGGATAGTTTATATGTTGTAGGGGATAGTTTATATGTTGTAGGGGATAGTGTATATGTTGTAGGGGATAGTGTATATGTTGTAGGGGATAGTGTATATGTTGTAGAGGATAGTGTATATGTTGTAGGGGATAGTGTATATGTTGTAGGGGATAGTGTATATGTTGTAGAGGATAGTGTATATGTTGTAGGGGATAGTGTATATGTTGTAGGGGATAGTAGAGGATAGTGTATCTGGTAGAGGCTGGTGTATCTAGTAGAGGATAGTGTATCTGGTAGAGGCTGGTGTATCTAGTAGAGGATAGTGTATCTGGTAGAGGATAGTGTATCTGGTAGAGGCTGGTGTATCTAGTAGAGGCTGGTGTATCTGGTAGAGGCTGGTGTATCTGGTAGAGGATAGTGTATCTGGTAGAGGCTGGTGTATCTAGTAGAGGCTGGTGTATCTGGTAGAGGCTGGTGTATCTGGTAGAGGGTGGTAGAGGCTTGTGTATCT
Source organism: Coregonus lavaretus (assembly GCF_964263955.1). NCBI lineage: Eukaryota > Metazoa > Chordata > Actinopteri > Salmoniformes > Salmonidae > Coregonus > Coregonus lavaretus. The sequence continues at coordinate 44,066 of NW_028162211.1, read as the reverse complement.
AGTAGAGGCTGGTGTATCTGGTAGAGGATAGTGTATATGTTGTAGAGGATAGTGTATATGTTGTAGAGAATAGTAGAGGCTGGTGTATCTGGTAGAGGCTGGTGTATCTAGTAGAGGATGGTGTATCTAGTAGAGGATAGTGTATCTGGTAGAGGCTGGTGTATCTGGTAGAGGATAGTGTATCTGGTAGAGGCTGGTGTATCTAGTAGAGGATAGTGTATCTGGTAGAGGCTGGTGTATCTAGTAGAGGATAGTGTATCTGGTAGAGGCTGGTGTATCTAGTAGAGGCTGGTAGAGGCTGGTGTATCTGGTAGAGGCTGGTAGAGGCTGGTGTATCTAGTAGAGGCTGGTGTATCTGGTAGAGGATAGTGTATATGTTGTAGAGGATAGTAGAGGCTGGTGTATCTAGTAGAGGATAGTGTATCTGGTAGAGGCTGGTGTATCTAGTAGAGGATAGTGTATCTGGTAGAGGCTGGTGTATCTAGTAGAGGATAGTGTATCTGGTAGAGGCTGATGTATCTAGTAGAGGCTGGTAGAGGCTGGTGTATCTGGTAGAGGCTGGTGTATCTGGTAGAGGCTGGTGTATCTGGTAGATGCTGGTGTATCTGGTAGAGGCTGGTGTATCTGGTAGAGGCTGGTGTATCTGGTAGAGGATAGTGTATATGTTGTAGAGAATAGTAGAGGCTGGTGTATCTGGTAGAGGATAGTGTATCTGGTAGAGGCTGGTGTATCTAGTAGAGGATAATGTATCTGGTAGAGGCTGGTGTATCTGGTAGAGGCTGGTGTATCTAGTAGAGGATAGTGTATCTGGTAGAGGCTGGTGTATCTGGTAGAGGATAGTAGAGGCTGGTGTATCTAGTAGAGGATAGTGTATCTGGTAGAGGCTGGTGTATCTAGTAGAGGCTGGTGTATCTGGTAGAGGCTGGTGTATCTGGTAGAGGCTGGTGTATCTGGTAGAGGCTGGTGTATCTGGTAGAGGCTGGTGTATCTAGTAGAGGATAGTGTATCTGGTAGAGGCTGGTGTATCTAGTAGAGGATAGTGTATCTGGTAGAGCCTGGTAGAGGTTGGTGTATCTAGTAGAGGATAGTGTATCTGGTAGAGGCTGGTGTATCTAGTAGAGGCTGGTGTATCTAGTAGAGGCTGGTGTATCTGGTAGAGGCTGGTGTATCTGGTAGAGGCTGGTGTATCTGGTAGAGGCTGGTGTATCTGGTAGAGGATAGTGTATATGTTGTAGAGGATAGTGTATATGTTGTAGAGGATAGTGTATATGTTGTAGGGGATAGTGTATATGTTGTAGGGGATAGTGTATATGTTGTAGGGGATAGTGTATATGTTGTAGGGGATAGTGTATATGTTGTAGGGGATAGTGTATATGTTGTAGGGGATAGTGTATATGTTGTAGGGGATAGTGTATATGTTGTAGGGGATAGTGTATATGTTGTAGGGGATAGTGTATATGTTGTAGGGGATAGTGTATATGTTGTAGGGGATAGTGTATATGTTGTAGGGGATAGTGTATATGTTGTAGAGGATAGTGTATATGTTGTAGGGGACAGTGTATATGTTGTAGGGGATAGTGTATATGTTGTAGGGGATAGTGTATATGTTGTAGAGGATAGTGTATATGTTGTAGGGGATAGTGTATATGTTGTAGGGGATAGTGTATATGTTGTAGGGGATAGTGTATATGTTGTAGAGGATAGTGTATATGTTGTAGGGGATAGTGTATATGTTGTAGAGGATAGTGTATATGTTGTAGGGGATAGTGTATATGTTGTAGGCAAAAATAATGATAAAATAAAAACATAATACATTTAGAATCAAGGCATAAAATAGCAACAGTAGATAGGCTAGGTGCTAAAAGCACTTTCCAGATTAGGACTGGAAGAAAGACAGTCTGGAGAAATGGGTTTTAAGGCCCGTTTTAAAAGTTCCCATTGATGGAGTGTCTCTCAGATGGTCAGGAAGAGCGTTCCATAGGCGAGGGGCAAAGGAGCGGAAGGCTCGGTACCCCATAGTACAGAGACGTGTCTTGAGGACTTGAAGCAGTGACGAGTTGTTGGAGCGGAGAGTGCGAGGTGGCTCGTTGATAGGGGTGAGGTCCCTGATGTAGGTGGAGCGGAGAGTGCGAGGTGGCTCGTTGATAGGGGTGAGGTCCCTGATGTAGGTGGAGCGGAGAGTGCGAGGTGGCTCGTTGATAGGGGTGAGGTCCCTGATGTAGGTGGAGCGGAGAGTGCGAGGTGGCTCGTTGATAGGGGTGAGGTCCCTGATGTAGGTGGAGCGGAGAGTGCGAGGTGGCTCGTTGATAGGAGTGAGGTCCCTGATGTAGGTGGAGCGGAGAGTGCGAGGTGGCTCGTTGATAGGGGTGAGGTCCCTGATGTAGGTGGAGCGGAGAGTGCGAGGTGGCTCGTTGATAGGGGTGAGGTCCCTGATGTAGGTGGAGCGGAGAGTGCGAGGTGGCTCGTTGATAGGGGTGAGGTCCCTGATGTAGGTGGAGCGGAGAGTGCGAGGTGGCTCGTTGATAGGGGTGAGGTCCCTGATGTAGGTGGAGCGGAGAGTGCGAGGTGGCTCGTTGATAGGGGTGAGGTCCCTGATGTAGGTGGAGCGGAGAGTGCGAGGTGGCTCGTTGATAGGAGTGAGGTCCCTGATGTAGGTGGAGCGGAGAGTGCGAGGTGGCTCGTTGATAGGAGTGAGGTCCCTGATGTAGGTGGAGCGGAGAGTGCGAGGTGGCTCGTTGATAGGGGTGAGGTCCCTGATGTAGGTGGAGCGGAGAGTGCGAGGTGGCTCGTTGATAGGAGTGAGGTCCCTGATGTAGGTGGAGCGGAGAGTGCGAGGTGGCTCGTTGATAGGGGTGAGGTCCCTGATGTAGGTGGAGCGGAGAGTGCGAGGTGGCTCGTTGATAGGGGTGAGGTCCTTGATGTAGGTGGAGCGGAGAGTGCGAGGTGGCTCGTTGATAGGGGTGAGGTCCCTGATGTAGGTGGAGCGGAGAGTGCGAGGTGGCTCGTTGATAGGGGTGAGGTCCCTGATGTAGGTGGAGCGGAGAGTGCGAGGTGGCTCGTTGATAGGGGTGAGGTCCCTGATGTAGGTGGGACTCAATCCATTCAAGACTTTAAACACTAGGAGAACGATTTTAAAGTCAATCCTCTAGTTAAATAATAATAATAATAATATGCCATTTAGCAGACGCTTTTATCCCAAGCGACTTACAGTCATGCGTGCATACATTTTTGTGTATGGGTGGTCCCGGGGATCGAACCCACTACCTTGGCGTTACAAGCGCCGTGCTCTATTAGCTTGTACGGGTAACCACAGGAGTTCAGTAAGGATGGGGTTCAGTAAGGATGGGGGTGATGTGGGCTGAGTTCTTGGTCCTGGTTAGGACTCTGGCAGAACTATTCTGGAGAAGTTGTAGCCTCTGAAGTGATTTGTCTGGAAGGTCCCTGAACAGAGCTGTAGTCGATCCGGGAGAAGATGAAGGCGTGGACTAGTTTCTCTGCATCTGGCTGGGAGGGCAATGGTTTGAGCCGGGCGATGTTTCTTAGATAGAAACATGATGTTTGCGGATAAGGGCATCACAGGACAGAGAAGGATCAAAGTTGATTCCCAGGTTGGAGAGGACAAATGGATGGCTTGACCGTCAATTGTAGGGCAGATGTTTCCAACACTGGTGACCTGTTGAATAAGGGGTTGTACGTGTGAATATACGTTGTGTGTACATGCAGTATTAACTGTTTCTGTGTGGTGTGTTTAGGACGAGGGTGCGTCATATTCAGAGATCCCTATCACCCACCATGTGAAGGAGGGGTGTGAGAAGGCTGACCCGCGGCAGTTTGAGTTGCTTAAGGTCCTGGGACAGGGATCGTTCGGAAAGGTGTTTCTGGTCCGGAAAATCATGGGTCCAGACGAGGGTCAGTTATATGCAATGAAAGTCCTCAAGAAGGCTTCGTTGAAAGGTAACAGTCCAGTTATCATCTTCACATACATGTTCTCTCAGATGGTCTCTGACACTGTTCACTTCAATGCTTTATAGATGCATAGCATATCGTAGAAACTAATGGCCCTGTTTGTCTGGGATTTCATCTGTGTCTGTCTGTGTGTCTCTCTCTCTGTGTCTGTCTCTCTCTCTCTGTGTGTCTGTCTCTCTCTCTCTGTGTCTGTCTCTCTCTCTCTGTGTGTCTGTCTCTCTCTCTCTCTGTGTCTATCTCTCTCTCTCTCTCTGTATCTGTCTCTCTCTCTCTCTCTGTATCTGTCTCTCTCTCTCTCTCTCTGTGTCTGTCTCTCTCTCTCTCTCTCTGTGTCTGTCTCTCTCTCTGTATCTGTCTCTCTCTCTCTCTCTGTATCTGTCTCTCTCTCTCTCTCTCTGTATCTGTCTCTCTCTCTCTCTCTGTGTGTCTGTCTCTCTCTCTCTCTGTGTGTCTGTCTCTCTCTCTCTCTGTGTCTGTCTCTCTCTCTCTCTGTGTCTGTCTCTCTCTCTCTCTGTGTCTGTCTCTCTCTCTGTATCTGTCTCTCTCTCTCTCTCTGTATCTGTCTCTCTCTCTCTCTCTCTGTATCTGTCTCTCTCTCTCTCTCTGTGTCTGTCTCTCTCTCTCTCTGTGTCTGTCTGTCTCTCTCTCTCTGTGTCTGTCTGTCTCTCTCTCTCTGTGTCTGTCTGTCTCTCTCTCTCTGTGTCTGTCTGTCTCTCTCTCTCTGTGTCTGTCTGTCTCTCTCTCTCTGTGTCTGTCTGTCTCTCTCTCTCTGTGTCTGTCTGTCTCTCTCTCTCTCTGTGTCTGTCTGTCTGTCTCTCTCTCTCTCTGTGTCTGTCTGTCTGTCTCTCTCTCTGTGTCTGTCTGTCTCTCTCTCTGTGTCTGCCTGTCTCTCTGCCTCTCTGCCTCTGTGTGTCTGTCGGTCTCTCTCTCTGTCGGTCTCTCTGTGTTTTCATGCGTCTCTGTCTATCTGTCTGTCTCTTTGTCTGTCCATCCAGTCAGGGACAGAGTTCGCACCAAGATGGAGCGAGACATTCTAGTGGAGGTCAACCACCCCTTCATAGTCAAGTTGCACTACGGTTAGTCTCATCTTTAACCCCTGACCCTTCACCTCTACCACGTCATAGTCCAGTTTTACTACGGTTAGTCACTCTGTCCTGACTACAGAGGAGTGTGTTTAACGCCTCTCCTCTCTCAGCCTTCCAGACCGAAGGGAAGCTCTATTTAATCCTGGACTTTCTCAGGGGAGGAGACGTCTTCACGCGCTTATCCAAAGAGGTGAGACCTTTCTGTTACTCTAGTGGATTATTATTATTATTATAAATAATATCCTATGACGTGGGTTATCCAGTTTATTAGGTAAACCATCTACTACTGGTTAGGATCCCCCTTTGCCTCCAGAACAGTCAGCATTCTTCGGGGCATGGATTCTACAAGGTGTGGCGTTCAAACGTTGCTAGCGTGTGCCAGGAAAATATTCCCCACACCATTACACCACCCCCACCAGCCTTTACCGTTGACACCAGACAGGATAGGGCCATGGACTGCTTAAGCACCAGGCAACGTTTTTCCACTCCTCAGTTGTCCAGTGTTTTTTTTTTTTTCTTTTTTTTTTTTTGGGGGGAACGGATCAGCTTAATATTGCAGATAGATTGTATCTTCTATCAATGTAATTGTCTGCATCACTTCCAATCCCCCATGTTTTTTTATATTTTTTTATATATATATTCCCCTTTATTACTTTTCAACCCCACCATCCTTTCCCTACTTGGAGTAAATTAGTGAACAACAACGCCCAGGCCTCTACTTCCGGTCTATACTTACTATCTACACCTTATGGACAGAGTTAATTTTACAATAATTCTATATCTATATATATATATACATACACATATATCTATATATATATATAATATATATATATATATATATATATATATATATATATATATATATATATATATATACATATATTTATTTATTTTTTTGCTCCTGAACTTCTTCTACTCTCAACCTCTCCGATCATTTTCATGATGTCCATCCGGTTTGCTTCCAAATGCCATATCTTTCTAACTGTGCTCTTTCCCAAAAGCTCCCAACATACAACCTATATACTTATTATGGACACAGTATGCTTACATTATTAGCTATCTTTGTTATTATTTGTTGTTATTTGTTATTAGTCCCATCCTTCAACTCTATTCAATACCTCCCATCTATCTCTTAACACCATCCATATAGGATTTATATTTGCCATATATATTTCAACCATACTGTGATGCTTTACAAAAGCTCTGAACCTTTCCATCAATCATCAATCAATCAATTTTATTTTATATAGCCCTTCTTACATCAGCTAATATCTCGAAGTGCTGTACAGAAACCCAGCCTAAAACCCCAAACAGCTAGTAATGCAGGTGTAGAAGCACGGTGGCTAGGAAAAACTCCCTAGAAAGGCGAAAACCTAGGAAGAAACCTAGAGAGGAACCAGGCTATGAGGGGTGGCCAGTCCTCTTCTGGCTGTGCCGGGTGGAGATTATAACAGAACCATGCCAAGATGTTCAAAAATGTTCATAAGTGACAAGCATGGTCAAATAATAATCAGGAATAAATCTCAGTTGGCTTTTCATAGCCGATCATTAAGAGTTGAAAACAGCAGGTCTGGGACAGGTAGGGGTTCCATAACCGCAGGCAGAACAGTTTAAACTGGAATAGCAGCAAGGCCAGGCGGACTGGGGACAGCAAGGAGTCACCACGGCCGGTAGTCCCGATGTATGGTCCTAGGGCTCAGGTCTCTGTTGGCTTTTCATAGCCGATCATTAAGAGTTGAAAACAGCAGGTCTGGGACAGGTAGGGGTTTCGTAGCCGCAGGCAGAACAGTTGAAACTGGAATAGCAGCAAGGCCAGGCGGACTGGGGACAGCAAGGTGTCATCATGCCCGGTAGTCCTGACGTATGGTCCTAGGGCTCAGGTTCTCAGAGAGAAAGAGAGAACGAGAGAATTAGAGAGAGCATACTTAAATTCACACAGGACACTGGATAAGACAGGAGAAGTACTCCAGGTATAACCAACTAACCCCAGCCCCCCGACACATAAACTACTGCAGCATAAATACTGGAGGCTGAGACAGGAGCGGTCCGGAGACACTGTGGCCCCATCCGAAGAAACCCCCGGACAGGGCCAAACAGGAAGGATATAACCCCACCCACTCCGCCAAAGCACAGCCCCCGCACCACTAGAGGGATATCCCCAACCACCAACTTACAATCCTGAGACAAGGCCGAGTATAGCCCACAGAGGTCTCCACCACAGCACAAACCAAGGGGGGGGCGCCAACCCAGACAGGAAGATCACGTCAGTAACTCAACCCACTCAAGTGACGCACCCCTCCCAGGGACGGCATGAAAGAGCACCAGCAAGCCAGTGACTCAGCCCCTGCAACAGGGTTAGAGGCAGAGAACCCCAGTGGAGAGGGGAACCGGCCTGGCAGAGACAGCAAGGGCTGTTCGTTGCTCCAGCCTTTCCGTTCACCTTCACACTCCTGGGCCAGACTACACTCAATCATATGACCTACTGAAGAGATAAGTCTTCAGTAAAGACTTAATTGTTGAGACCGAGTCTGCGTCTCTCACATGGGTAGGCAGACTGTTCCATAAAAATGGAGATCTATAGGAGAAAGCCCTGCCTCCCGCTGTTTGCTTAGAAATTCTAGGGACAATTAGGAGGCCTGCGTCTTGTGACCGTAGCGTACGTATTGGTATGTACGGCAGGACCAACTCGGAAAGATAGGTAGGAGCAAGCCCATGTAACGCTTTATAGGTTAACAGTAAAACCTTGAAATCAGCCCTTGCCTTAACAGGAAGCCAGTGTAGGGAAGCTAGCACTGGAGTAATATGATCAAATTTCTTGGTTCTAGTCAGGATTCTAGCAGCCGTATTTAGCACTAACTGAAGTTTATTTAGTGCTTTATCCGGGTAGCCGGAAAATAGAGCATTGCAGTAGTCTAACCTAGAAGTAACAAATGCATGGATTAATTTTTCTGCATCATTTTTGGACAGAAAATTTCTGATTTTTGCAATGTTACGTAGATGGAAAAAAGCTGTCCTTGAAACAGTCTTGATATGTTCGTCAAAAGAGAGATCAGGGTCAAGAGTAACGCCTAGGTCCTTCAGTTTTATTTGAGACGACTTTACAACCATCAAGATGAATTGTCAGATTTAACAGAAGATCTCTTTGTTTCTTGGGACCTAGAACAAGCATCTCTGTTTTGTCCGAGTTTAAAAGTAAAAAGTTTTCAGCCATCCACTTCCTTATGTCTGAAACACAGGCTTCTAGCGAGGGCAATTTTGGGGCTTCACCATGCTTCATTGAAATGTACAGCTGTGTGTCATCCGCATAGCAGTGAAAGTTAACATTATGTTTTCGAATAACATCCCCAAGAGGTAAAATATATAGTGAAAACAATAGTGGTCCTAAAACGGAACCTTGAGGAACACCGAAATGTACAGTTGATTTGTCGGAGGACAGACCATTCACAGAAACAAACTGATATCTTTCCGACAGGTAGGATCTAAACCAGGCCAGAACTTGTCCGTGTAGACCAATTTGGGTTTCCAGTCTCTCCAAAAGAATGTGGTGATCGATGGTGTCAAAGGCAGCACTAAGGTCTAGTAGCACGAGGACAGATGCAGAGCCTCGGTCTGACGCCATTAAAAGGTCATTTACCACCTTCACAAGTGCAGTCTCAGTGCTATGATGGGGTCTAAAACCAGACTGAAGCATTTCGTATACATTGTTTGTCTTCAGAAAGGCAGTGAGTTGCTGCGCAACAGCTTTTTCTAAAATTTTTGAGAGGAATGGAAGATTCGATATAGGCCGATAGTTTTTTATATTTTCCGGGTCAAGGTTTGGCTTTTTCAAGAGAGGCTTTATCACTGCCACTTTTAGTGAGTTTGGTACACATCCGGTGGATAGAGAGCTGTTTATTATGTTCAACATAGGAGGGCCAAGCACAGGAAGCAGCTCCTTCAGCAGTTTAGCATTGCCTCTACAGATTGCGAACTAAAAATAAACATTTTTGCTAAAAGTATTATTATATTATTGATCGATTGACTATGACTTCTCAGATCACCCAGTAATGCTATCTGCAAGGTTAGTTCCAGGTAAATATTGCAATCCTTTAGCCATTCCTGGACCTGTGTCCAAAAACAAGCTACAAATGGACAGAACCAAAACAAATGATCTAATGATTCTATCTCTTCACAGCAAAATCTGCAGAGCTGGGAAGATTGTATCCCCCATATAAATAACATTCTATTGGTAGCAAGAATTTTATATAATAATTTAAATTGAAAGATTCTAATTTTTGAATCCGGTGTCGTTTTGCGTGTCAGTTCATAAACACTATGCCATGGGATCGGTACGTCAAAGATCTCTTCCCAACTATTTTGCAATCTATATGGGACTGCTGTCAATCCTTTGGTCCTTAAGTGAAACTGATATACTTTTTTATTTATCACAGTTTTCCTTAACCAATTATGTTCTTTAATGCAAGGCCGACAGACAAGTTCCTTACTTTCTCCCCCTTCAACTTTCCTCTTCCACTTTTGCGGTAAGGCTGCAATTATTTGGTTGTAATTTTGGGTAGAGCAGACATTTCCATATGTTTTTGTTAGCTGCATGTGCGACATAACTCCACCAGTCCTACCGATGATATCATTTACGAAGATTATACCTTTTTTAAACATTCTGTCAAAAAATAAAGGTTTTTTGTCAATTAGTATATTTGAATTTAACCACAATATTTGTTGCATTATTTGTTCTGTCGTTTCTGGAGGATTAAATTGAAATTGCAACCAACTTTCTATGGCTTGTTTTAGAAATAGTGACATTTGGGAGATTATTTCCTTTTCAAATAACTGAAAGTGAGAGGTTGTAATCTGAATAAAGGGAAAAAGGCCTTTCTTGAACAGTGGGTGAGACAATCTTACTAATTTGCTTGAGAACCAGTTCGGATTTAAGAATAACTTTTGGATGACTGAAGATTTTAGTGATAGGTCTAATGCTTTAATATTTAATAATTTCTGTCCTCCGAATTCATATTCATTATATAAATATGCTCTTTTAATTTTGTCTGGCTTGCCGTTCCAAATACAATTGAATATTTTTTTCTCATATAATTTAAAAAACTGTTTGCTAGGCGTAGGCAAGACCATAAGCAAATAGGTAAACTGGGATAATACTAAAGAGTTAATCAGGGTGATTTTCCCACAAATTGACAGGTATTTTCCTTTCCATGGTAGTAAGATCTTATCTATTTTTGCTAACTTTCTATTAAAATTTATTGAAGTGAGATCATTTATTTCCTTTGGGATATGTATTCCGAGTATATCCACATCACCATCAGACCATTTTATTGGTAAACTACATGGTAATGTAAAAGTTGTATTTTTTAGTGATCCAATACGTAATATAGTACATTTGTCATAATTTGGTTTTAATCCAGAGAGGTTAGAAAATGTATCTAGATCCTCTATGAGGCTGTGGAGGGATTCTAGTTGTGGATCTAAAAGAAAACATGAATCATCTGCGTACAATGACACCTTTGTTTTTAAGCCCTGTATTTCTAATCCTCTGATATTATTATTGGATCTGATTTTAATAGCTAACATCTCGATGGCCACAATAAATAGATATGCCGATAGTGGACAACCTTGTTTCACTCCTCTTGACAGTTTGAAACTTTCTGAGAAATAGCCATTATTTACTATTTTACACCTAGGGTTACTATACATGATTTTGACCCATTTTATAAGAGATTCTCCAAAATTGAAATGCTCCAGGCATTTATATATAAATTCCAGTCGAACTTTATCAAATGCCTTTTCGAAGTCTGCTATGAATAGCAGGCCTGGTTTCCCATATTTTCCATAGTGTTCTATTGTTTCCAATACTTGCCTTATATTATCTCCAATGTATCTTCCATGTAAAAAACCTGTCTGATTAGAATGAATAATATCCGACAATACCTTTTTAATTCTATGCGCTATACATTTTGCTAGGATTTTTGCATCACAACACTGAAGTGTAAGGGGCCTCCAATTTTGTAAATGGACTGGATCTTTATATTTTCCACTTGTATCCTGTTTCAGTAATAATGAGATCAGACCTTCTTCTTGAGTGTCAGATAATCTACCATTTACATAGGAGTGGTTAAAACATGCTAATAACGGTCCTCTTAGTATATCAAAAAAGGTTTGGTATACCTCGATTGGTATGCCATCCAACCCTGGAGTTTTCCCGGACTTAAAGTCTTTAATTGCATCCAGAAGTTCCTCCTCTGTAATTTCACCTTCACATGAGTCTTTCTGTGTGGCTGTTAATTTGACATTATCAATAGGAAAAAAATCTCTACAATTAGCTTCAGTTAGAGGAGATGGAGGCGACTGAAAAGAAAACATATGCTTAAAATACTTTGTTTCTTCCTTCAAAATATCATTAGGTGAATTATGGGTGACTCCGTCAATTGTAACCAGTTTCATTAAGTTATTTTTGGTAGCATTCCTATGTTGAAGATTAAAAAAGAATTTTGTGCATTTTTCCCCATATTCCATCCAGTTTGCTTTATTTTTATAATATATTACACTTGATCTTTCTTGAATAAGTTTTTCCATTTCTTTTTGTTTTTCCTCTAATTTAATCTGAGCCTCTATGTTACAGTTTTTATTGCCATCTATCTGTTCTGTTAGACTTTCTATTTCCTTTCTTAGTATAAACTCTTTTGACCTAAATTGCTTTTGTTTTCGAGATGAGTACTGAATTGCATGGCCTCTAAAGGCACATTTAAAGGTGTCCCATACAATAAGGGGATTCGCTGTACCTATGTTATGTTGGAAAAAGTCAGTTATAAATTCCTTTGTTCTAATTATAAATAAATTATCATCTAATAGGCTTTGATTAAATTTCCAATATCCTCGCCCACGTGGAAATTCAGTCAGAGTAATGTATATGCCTATTATATGATGGTCCGACCGCATTCTGTCCCCTATCAACACTTTTTTTACTTTTGGTGCCAACGAGAATGAGATAAGAAAGAAGTCAAGACGACTAGCTTGATTCAGTCTCCGCCATGTATATCTCACTAGATCAGCATATTTAAGCCTCCATATATCTACTAGTTCTAATGTATCCATGACATTCACAATTTCCTTAAGAGCATGTGGGTGATTGTTTGTGGTGTGATTTCCTTTTCGGTCCATTGAGCTATTTAAAACAGTATTATAATCCCCCACCATAATAATATTGTCTTGAGTTGCTTGCAGGCTTGATAATTTATTATATATATTGTCAAAGAATTGTGGATCATCATTATTTGGTCCGTAAAGGTTAATGAGCCATATCTGTTTATGGTCCAATACCATATTTAAAATAATCCATCTACCTTGCGTATCTATTTGGACAATTTGCACATTCGGATCGAAATTACTATTAATTAATATCATCACCCCTTTTGAATTTCTTTGCCCATGGGAGAAGTATATTTCCCCCCCCCATTCTTTTTTCCACGCTACTTCATCTCGAATTGTTGAATGAGTTTCCTGTATACAATAGATATTATATTCCTTCTCTTTGAGCCATGTAAATATTGTTCTTCTTTTGTTATTATCAGCTAAGCCATTACAATTATAACTGGCTATACTTATTTCACCATACACCATAATGAGATACAAGTTTCAAGTCTATTTATCATTATATATGTTTGTAAATTTACCAATAAAAAATAGCGTAATGATTGAGTGTCCATATAGCTGTACCGTGATATTTGCATTGCTACGGAGTAACCCTTCAATTGTTCTCCACTAATTCCCCCGCTAAAGCCCCTCCCCATCCCAAGTTGAGCCGTCATCCCAGTGATCAGCATCCCCCCCCCGTCCCTCCGGATCCCTAAGGCCCCGAGAGGCCAGGACCCATCCATCGAAAACAGCACACAGTGCCACCCACAAAACAGAAGCAGGTTAACCGCCAAAAGCATTTCCAATGCTTTCACCTCTATATATATATATATATATATATATATATCTATATAACTATTTTTTTATTTTTTATTATGCATATCCTATTTTCCATCATTATCAATTAATATGCGTAATAATGTCGGCAGTTCACGCATAGGATTCTAACATATAACCAGGATTGCCATTGTATTACATTTAATTCATTGACAAGCAATTATTATCCTAGCTTATTATTATCCAGTTGTCCAGTGTTGGTGATCGCTTGCCAACTGGAGCCGCTTCTTCTTGTGTTTAGCTGATAGGAGTGGAACCCGGTGTGGTCGTCTGCTGCAATATCCCATCTGTGATAAGGACCAACGAGTTGTGCATTCCGAGATGCCGTTCTGCACACCACTGTTGTACTGCGCCGTTATGTGCCTGTTTGTGGCCCGCCTGTTAGCTTGCACGATTCTTGCCATTCTCCTTCGACCTCTGTCATCAACGAGCTGTTTTCGCCCACAGGACTGCCGCTGACTAGATGTTTTTTGTTTGTCGCACCATTCTCGGTAAACCCTAGGTACTGTTGTGTGTGAAAAGGCTAAGAGGCCGGCCGTTTCTGAGATACGGCGCTCCTGGCACCAACGATCATACCACGCTCAAAGTCGCTTAGGTCACTTGTTTTTCCCATTCTAACGTTCAATCGAACAGTGACTGAATGCCTCGATGCCGGCCTGCCTGATTTATATAGCAAGCCACGTGACTCAGTCTGTAGGAGCAAACCATTATCATGAACGGGGTGGTGTACCTAATAAACTGACCACTGCATGTATAATGATAAATAATATTTATGTGTATTTAAATGTGTAAATAGTATTATTAAGTTAATATAATGTATATAATATTGTTTTATGAGTAGCTCTGTTAACTGTATTTAGTAATATGATGTTATAATGTTGTATAATGAGTTGTGTTGCCTGTGACCCTTCCCTTCGAGGCCAGAACAGACAGTAAATGTGTCCAGTTCTCACTAGGTTATGTTTACAGAGGAAGATGTCAAATTCTACCTAGCAGAGCTGGCTCTGGCCCTCGACCACCTGCACCATCTGGGCATAGTTTACAGAGACCTCAAACCAGAGAAGTATGTATCTTAACCTCTGACCCCTAACCCCTACACCACCACCTGGGCATAGTTTACAGAGACATATGTACCCTAACCCCTAACCCCTAAACCACCACCTGGGCATAGTTTACAGAGACATATGTACCCTAACCTCTGACCCCTAACCCCTACACCACCACCTGGGCATAGTTTACAGAGACATATGTACCCTAACCTCTGACCCCTAACCCCTACACCACCACCTGGGCATAGTTTACAGAGACATATGTATCTTAACCTCTGACCCCTAACCCCTACACCACCACCTGGGCATAGTTTACAGAGACATATGTATCTTAACCTCTGACCCCTAACCCCTACACCACCACCTGGGCATAGTTTACAGAGACATGACCCCTAACCCCTACACCACCACCTGGGCATAGTTTACAGAGACATGACCCCTAACCCCTACACCACCATCTGGGCATAGTTTACAGAGACATATGTACCCTAACCTCTGACCCCTAACCCCCCCTAGTCTTTCTGCCTCTAGTGATGTAAACTCTAATCTATATGGTTGGGGTGTTGCTAGTAGTGGTTTAGGGTATTTGGGGTGTTGCTAGTGATGGATCAGGGTGTTTGGGGTGTTGCTGGTGATGGGTTAGGGTGTTGCTAGTGGTTGGGTTAGGGTGTTGCTAGTGATTGGGTTAGGGTATTTTGGTTGTTATTGATTGGGTTACGGTGTTGCTAGTGATGGGTTAGGGTGGTTGGGGTGTTGCTAGTGATGGGTTGGGGTGTTGCTAGTGATGGATTAGGGTGTTGCTAGTGATGGGTTGGGGTGTTGCTAGTTATGGGTTGGGGTGTTGCTAGTTATGGGTTAGGGTGGTTGGGGTGTTGCTTGTGATGGGTTGGGGTGTTTGGGGTGTTGCTAGTGATGGGTTAGGGTGTTGCTAGTGGTTGGGTTAGGGTGTTGCTAGTGATGGGTTAGGGTGTTGCTAGTGGTTGGGTTAGGGAGTTGCTAGTGATGGGTTAGGGTGTTGCTAGTGATGGGTTAGGGTGTTGCTAGTGGTTGGGTTAGGGTGTTGCTAGTGATGGGTTAGGGGTGTTGGGGTGTTGCTAGTGATTTGGTTTGGGGTGTTGCTAGTGATGTGTTTGGGGTGTTGCTAGTGATGGGTTAGGGGTGTTGGGGTGTTGCTAGTGATGGGTTAGGGGTGTTGCTAGTGATGGGTTAGGGTGTTGGGGTGTTGCTAGTGATGTGTTTGGGGTGTTGCTAGTGATGGGTTAGGGTGGTTGGGGTGTTGCTAGTGATGGGTTAGGGGTGGTTAGGGGTGTTGCTAGTGATGGGTTAGGGTGGTTGGGGTGTTGCTAGTGATGGGTTAGGGGTGTTGGGGTGTTGCTAGTGATGGGTTAGGGTGGTTGGGGTGTTGCGTCGTCCTCTGTAGCTCAGCACGGCGCTTGTAACGCCAAGGTAGTGGGTTCGATCCCCGGGACCACCCATACACAAAAAAATGTATGCACGCATGACTGTAATTATTATTATTATTATATTATTATGGGTTAGGGTGGTTGGGGTGTTGCTAGTGATGGGTTAGGGGTGGTTGCTAGTGATGGGTTAGGGTGTTGGAGTGTTGCTAGTGATGTGTTTGGGGTGTTGGGGTGTTGCTAGTGATGGGTTAGGGTGGTTGCTAGTGATGGGTTAGGGTGGTTGCTAGTGATGGGTTAGGGTGGTTGCTAGTGATGGGTTAGGGTGTTGGGGTGTTGCTAGTGATGTGTTTGGGGTGTTGGGGTGTTGCTAGTGATGGGTTAGGGTGGTTGGGGTGTTGCTAGTGATGGGTTAGGGTGGTTGGGGTGTTGCTAGTGATGGGTTAGGGTGTTGGGGTGTTGCTAGTGATGTGTTTGGGGTGTTGGGGTGTTGCTAGTGATGTGTTAGGGGTGTTGCTAGTGATGTGTTAGGGGTGTTGCTAGTGATGTGGTTGGGGTGTTGCTAGTGATTTGGTTGGGGTGTTGCTAGTGATGTGGTTGGGGTGTTGCTAGTGATGGGTTAGGGTGTTGGGGTGTTGCTAGTGATGGGTTAGGGTGGTTGGGGTGTTGCTAGTATTGGGTTAGGGTGGTTGGGGTGTTGCTAGTGATGGGTTAGGGTGGTTGGGGTGTTGCTAGTGATGGGTTAGGGTGGTTGGGGTGTTGCTAGTGATGGGTTAGGGTGTTGGGGTGTTGCTAGTGATGTGTTTGGGGTGTTGGGGTGTTGCTAGTGATGTGTTAGGGGTGTTGCTAGTGATGTGTTAGGGGTGTTGCTAGTGATGTGGTTGGGGTGTTGCTAGTGATTTGGTTGGGGTGTTGCTAGTGATGTGGTTGGGGTGTTGCTAGTGATGGGTTAGGGTGTTGGGGTGTTGCTAGTGATGGGTTAGGGTGGTTGGGGTGTTGCTAGTGATGGGTTAGGGTGGTTAAGGGTGTTGCTAGTGATGGGTTGGGGTGTTGCTAGTTTTGTGGTTGGGGTGTTGCTAGTGAAGGTTAGGGTGTTGGGGTGTTGCTAGTGATGGGTTAGGGTGGTTGGGGTGTTGCTAGTGATGGGTTAGGGTGGATGGGGTGTTGCTAGTGATGGGTTAGGGGTGTTGCTAGTGATGGGTTAGGGGTGTTGCTAGTGATGGGTTAGGGTGGTTGGGGTGTTGCTAGTGATGGGTTAGGGTGGTTGGGGTGTTGCTAGTGATGGGTTAGGGGTGTTGGGGTGTTGCTAGTGATAGGTTAGGGTGTTGCTAGTGATGGGTTAGGGTGGTTGGCGTGTTGCTAGTAATGTGTTTGGGGTGTTGGGGTGTTGCTAGTGATGGGTTGGGGTGTTGCTAGTGATGGGTTAGGGTGGTTGGGGTGTTGCTAGTGATGGGTTAGGGTGTTGCTAGTGATGTGTTTGGGGTGTTGGGGTGTTGCTAGTGATGTGTTAGGGGTGTTGCTTGTGATGTGGTTGGGGTGTTGCTAGTGATGGGTTGGGGTGTTGCTAGTGATGTGGTTGGGGTGTTGCTAGTGATGGGTTAGGGTGTTGGGGTGTTGCTAGTGATGGGTTAGGGGTGTTGGGGTGTTGCTAGTGATAGGTTAGGGTGTTGCTAGTGATGGGTTAGGGTGTTTGGGGTGTTGCTAGTGATGGGTTAGGGTGGTTGGGGTGTTGCTAGTGATGGGTTAGGGGTGGTTAGGGGTGTTGCTAGTGATGGGTTAGGGTGGTTGGGGTGTTGCTAGTGATGGGTTAGGGTGGTTGGGGTGTTGCTAGTGATGGGTTAGGGGTGGTTAGGGTGTTGCTAGTGATGTGTTTGGGGTGTTGCTAGTGATGGGTTAGGGTGGTTGGGGTGTTGCTAGTGATGGGTTAGGGTGGTTGGGGTGTTGCTAGGGATGGGTTGGGGTGTTGCTAGTGATGGGTTAGGGGTGGTTAGGGTGTTTCAAGTGATGGGTTAGGGTGGTTGGGGTGTTGCTAGTGATGGGTTGGGGTGTTGGGGTGTTGCTAGTGATGGGTTGGGGTGTTGCTAGTGATGGGTTAGGGGTTGTTGGGGTGTTGCTAGTGATGGGTTAGGGTGGTTGGGGTGTTGCTAGTGATGGGTTAGGGTGGTTAAGGGTGTTGCTAGTGATGGGTTGGGGTGTTGCTAGTTTTGTGGTTGGGGTGTTGCTAGTGAAGGTTAGGGTGTTGGGGTGTTGCTAGTGATGGGTTAGGGTGGTTGGGGTGTTGCTAGTGATGGGTTAGGGTGGTTGGGGTGTTGCTAGTGATGGGTTAGGGGTGTTGCTAGTGATGGGTTAGGGGTGTTGCTAGTGATGGGTTAGGGTGGTTGGGGTGTTGCTAGTGATGGGTTAGGGGTGTTGGGGTGTTGCTAGTGATAGGTTAGGGTGTTGCTAGTGATGGGTTAGGGTGGTTGGCGTGTTGCTAGTGATGTGTTTGGGGTGTTGGGGTGTTGCTAGTGATGGGTTGGGGTGTTGCTAGTGATGGGTTAGGGTGGTTGGGGTGTTGCTAGTGATGGGTTAGGGTGTTGCTAGTGATGTTTTTGGGGTGTTGGGGTGTTGCTAGTGATGTGTTAGGGGTGTTGCTTGTGATGTGGTTGGGGTGTTGCTAGTGATGGGTTGGGGTGTTGCTAGTGATGTGGTTGGGGTGTTGCTAGTGATGGGTTAGGGTGTTGGGGTGTTGCTAGTGATGGGTTAGGGGTGTTGGGGTGTTGCTAGTGATAGGTTAGGGTGTTGCTAGTGATGGGTTAGGGTGGTTGGGGTGTTGCTAGTGATGGGTTAGGGGTGTTGCTAGTGATGGGTTAGGGTGGTTGGGGTGTTGCTAGTGATGGGTTAGGGTGGTTGGGGTGTTGCTAGTGATGGGTTAGGCGTGGTTAGGGTGTTGCTAGTGATGTGTTTGGGGTGTTGCTAGTGATGGGTTAGGGTGGTTGGGGTGTTGCTAGTGATGGGTTAGGGTGGTTGGGGTGTTGCTAGGGATGGGTTGGGGTGTTGCTAGTGATGGGTTAGGGGTGGTTAGGGTGTTTCAAGTGATGGGTTAGGGTGGTTGGGGTGTTGCTAGTGATGGGTTGGGGTGTTGGGGTGTTGCTAGTGATGGGTTGGGGTGTTGCTAGTGATGGGTTAGGGGTTGTTGGGGTGTTGCTATTGATGGGTTAGGGGTGTTGGGGTGTTGCTAGTGATGGGTTAGGGTGGTTGGGGTGTTGCTAGTGATGGGTTAGGGGTGTTGGGGTGTTGCTAGTGATAGGTTAGGGTGTTGCTAGTGATGGGTTAGGGGTGGTTAGGGTGTTGCTAGTGATGGGTTAGGGGTGGTTGGGGTGTTGCTAGTGATGGGTTAGGGTGGTTAGGGTGTTGCTAGTGATGGGTTAGGGTGGTTGGGGTGTTGCTAGTGATGGTTTAGGGGTGTTGCTAGTGATGGGTTAGGGTGGTTGGGGTGTTGCTAGTGATGGGTTAGGGGTGGTTGGGGTGTTTCTAGTGATGGGTTAGGGTGGTTAGGGTGTTGCTAGTGATGGGTTAGGGTGGTTGGGGTGTTGCTAGTGATGGGTTAGGGGTGGTTAGGGTGTTGCTAGTGATGGGTTAGGGTGGTTGGGGTGTTGCTAGTGATGTGTTTGGGGTGTTGCGGTGTTGCTAGTGATGGGTTAGGGTGCTGCTAGTGATGGGTTAGGGTGTTGCTAGTGATGGGTTGGGGTGTTAGGGTGTTGCTAGTGATGGGTTGGGGTGTTGCTAGTGATGGGTTAGGGTGGTTGGGGTGTTGCTAGTGATGTGTTTGGGGTGTTGGGGTGTTGCTAGTGATGGGTTAGGGTGGTTGGGGTGTTGCTAGTGATGTGTGTGGGGTGTTGGGGTGTGGGGTGTTGCTAGTGATGGGTTAGGGTGTTGCTAGTGATGGGTTAGGGTGGTTGGGGTGTTGCTAGTGATGGGTTAGGGTGTTGCTAGTGATGGGTTAGGGTGGTTGGGGTGTTGCTAGTGATGGGTTAGGGTGTTGCTAGTGATGGGTTAGTGTGGTTGGGGTGTTGCTAGTGATGTGTTTGGGGTGTTGGGGTGTTGCTAGTGATGGGTTAGGGTGTTGCTAGTGATGGGTTAGGGTGGTTGGGGTGTTGCTAGTGATGGGTTAGGGTGGTTGGGGTGTTGCTAGTGATGGGTTAGGGGTGTTGCTAGTGATGGGTTAGGGTGGTTGGGGTGTTGCTAGTGATGGGTTAGGGTGGTTGGGGTGTTGCTAGTGATGGGTTAGGGTGTTGCTAGTGATGGGTTAGTGTGGTTGGGGTGTTGCTAGTGATGTGTTTGGGGTGTTGGGGTGTTGCTAGTGATGGGTTAGGGTGTTGCTAGTGATGGGTTAGGGTGGTTGGGGTGTTGCTAGTGATGGGTTAGGGTGGTTGGGGTGTTGCTAGTGATGGGTTAGGGGTGTTGCTAGTGATGGGTTAGGGTGGTTGGGGTGTTGCTAGTGATGGGTTAGGGTGGTTGGGGTGTTGCTAGTGATGGGTTAGGGTGGTTGGGGTGTTGCTAGTGATGGGTTAGGGTGTTGCTAGTGATGGGTTAGGGGTGTTGCTAGTGATGGGTTAGGGGTGTTGGGGTGTTGCTAGTGATAGGTTAGGGTGTTGCTAGTGATGGGTTAGGGTGGTTAGGGTGTTGCTAGTGATGGGTTAGGGGTGGTTAGGGTGTTGCTAGTGATGTGTTTGGGGTGTTGCTAGTGATGGGTTAGGGATGGTTGGGGTGTTGCTAGTGATGGGTTAGGGGTGGTTAGGGTGTTGCTAGTGATTGGGTTAGGGGTGTTGCTAGTGATGGGTTAGGGGTGTTGGGGTGTTGCTAGTGATGGGTTAGGAATGGTTGGGGTGTTGCTAGTGATGGGTTAGGGATGGTTGGGGTGTTGCTAGTGATGGGTTAGGGGTGGTTAGGGTGTTGCTAGTGATGGGTTAGGGGTGTTGCTAGTGATGGGTTAGGGGTGTTGGGGTGTTGCTAGTGATAGGTTAGGGTGTTGCTAGTGATGGGTTAGGGTGGTTGGGGTGTTGCTATCTTCTTTAGAATTGTCCTGTAGTTGATGATGTTGTTACTGTAGGAAGCTCTGTGTTTGTGGGTTTCTCTACTATACTTACTAATGTTGTTCTCTGTTTTCAGCATTTTATTAGATGAAGCTGGCCACATCAAGTTAACAGGTATGACCTTCTCTCTGTCTGGGCTGTGTGCTGTGGTGCTTCAGGAGAGGATGTTTGTTTAAGTGGGATAAAAGAAAGTGGTTGTGTAATGTGTGTAATGTATATTTCAGACTTTGGGCTGAGTAAGGAGTCAGTGGATGTTGATAAAAAGGCCTATTCATTCTGTGGGACGGTGGAGTACATGGCTCCTGAGGTCGTCAACAGAAGAGGACACAACCAGAGTGCTGACTGGTGGAGTCTAGGAGTACTCATGGTAAACACACACACACACTACCCCACCTATATCTAACCTGTATCTATAACCCCAACCTAATGTCTCTACCTGTATCTAACCTGTATCTATAACCCCTACCTAATGTCTCTACCTGTATCTAACCTGTATCTATAACCCCAACCTAATGTCTCTACCTGTATCTAACCTGTATCTATAACCCCAACCTAATGTCTCTACCTGTATCTAACCTGTATCTATAACCCCAACCTAATGTCTCTACCTGTATCTAACCTGTATCTATAACCCCAACCTAATGTCTCTACCTGTATCTAACCTGTATCTATAACCCCAACATAATGTCTCTACCTGTATCTAACCTGTATCTATAACCCCAACCTAATGTCTCTACCTGTATCTAACCTGTATCTATAACCCCAACCTAATGTCTCTACCTGTATCTAACCTGTATCTATAACCCCAACCTAATGTCTCTACCTGTATCTAACCTGTATCTATAACCCCTACCTAATGTCTCTACCTGTATCTAACCTGTATCTATAACCCCAACCTAATGTCTCTACCTGTATCTAACCTGTATCTATAACCCCAACCTAATGTCTCTACCTGTATCTAACCTGTATCTATAACCCCAACCTAATGTCTCTACCTGTATCTAACCTGTATCTATAACCCCAACCTAATGTCTCTACCTGTATCTAACCTGTATCTATAACCCCAACATAATGTCTCTACCTGTATCTAACCTGTATCTATAACCCCAACCTAATGTCTCTACCTGTATCTAACCTGTATCTATAACCCCAACATAATGTCTCTACCTGTATCTAACCTGTATCTATAACCCCAACCTAATGTCTCTACCTGTATCTAACCTGTATCTATAACCCCTACCTAATGTCTCTACCTGTATCTAACCTGTATATATAACCCCAACCTAATGTCTCTACCTGTATCTAACCTGTATCTATAACCCCAACCTAATGTCTCTACCTGTATCTAACCTGTATCTATAACCCCAACCTAATGTCTCTACCTGTATCTAACCTGTATCTATAACCCCAACCTAATGTCTCTACCTGTATCTAACCTGTATCTATAACCCCAACATAATGTCTCTACCTGTATCTATAACCCCAACCTAATGTCTCTACCTGTATCTATAACCCCAACCTAATGTCTCTACCTGTATCTAACCTGTATCTATAACCCCAACCTAATGTCTCTACCTGTATCTAACCTGTATCTATAACCCCAACCTAATGTCTCTACCTGTATCTAACCTGTATCTATAACCCCAACATAATGTCTCTACCTGTATCTATAACCCCAACCTAATGTCTCTACCTGTATCTATAACCCCAACCTAATGTCTCTACCTGTATCTAACCTGTATCTATAACCCCAACCTAATGTCTCTACCTGTATCTAACCTGTATCTATAACCCCAACCTAATGTCTCTACCTGTATCTAACCTGTATCTATAGCCCCAACCTAATGTCTCTACCTGTATCTAACCTGTATCTATAACCCCAACCTAATGTCTCTACCTGTATCTAACCTGTATCTAGAACCCCAACCTAATGTCTCTACCTGTATCTATCCTGTATCTATAACCCCAACCTAATGTCTCTACCTGTATCTAACCTGTATATATAACCCCAACCTAATGTCTCTACCTGTATCTAACCTGTATCTATAACCCCAACCTAATGTCTCTACCTGTATCTAACCTGTATCTATAACCCCAACCTAATGTCTCTACCTGTATCTATAACCCCAACCTAATGTCTCTACCTATATCTAACCTGTATCTATAACCCCAACCTAATGTCTCTACCTGTATCTAACCTGTATCTATAACCCCAACCTAATGTCTCTACCTGTATCTAACCTGTATCTAGAACCCAACCTAATGTCTCTACCTGTATCTAACCTGTATCTATAACCCCAACCTAATGTCTCTACCTGTATCTATCCTGTATCTATAACCCCAACCTAATGTCTCTACCTGTATCTATCCTGTACCTAGAACCCCAACCTAATGTCTCTACCTGTATCTAACCTGTATCTATAACCCCAACCTAATGTCTCTACCTGTATCTAACCTGTATCTATAACCCCAACCTAATGTCTCTACCTGTATCTAACCTGTATCTATAACCCCAACCTAATGTCTCTACCTGTATCTAACCTGTATCTATAACCCCAACATAATGTCTCTACCTGTATCTATAACCCCAACCTAATGTCTCTACCTGTATCTAACCTGTATCTATAACCCCAACCTAATGTCTCTACCTGTATCTAACCTGTATCTAGAACCCCAACCTAATGTCTCTACCTGTATCTATCCTGTATCTATAACCCCAACCTAATGTCTCTACCTGTATCTAACCTGTATCTATAACCCCAACCTAATGTCTCTACCTGTATCTAACCTGTATCTATAACCCCAACCTAATGTCTCTACCTGTATCTAACCTGTATCTATAACCCCAACCTAATGTCTCTACCTGTATCTAACCTGTATCTATAACCCCAACCTAATGTCTCTACCTGTATCTAACCTGTACCTATAACCCCAACCTAATGTCTCTACCTGTATCTAACCTGTATCTATAACCCCAACCTAATGTCTCTACCTGTATCTAACCTGTATCTAGAACCCCAACCTAATGTCTCTACCTGTATCTAACCTGTATCTATAACCCCAACCTAATGTCTCTACCTGTATCTAACCTGTATCTATAACCCCAACCTAATGTCTCTACCTGTATCTAACCTGTATCTATAACCCCAACCTAATGTCTCTACCTGTATCTATAACCCCAACCTAATGTCTCTACCTGTATCTATAACCCCAACCTAATGTCTCTACCTGTATCTAACCTGTACCTATAACCCCAACCTAATGTCTCTACCTGTATCTAACCTGTACCTATAACCCCAACCTAATGTCTCTACCTGTATCTAACCTGTACCTATAACCCCAACCTAATGTCTCTACCTGTATCTATAACCCCAACCTAATGTCTCTACCTGTATCTAACCTGTACCTAGAACCCCAACCTAATGTATCTACCTGTATCTAACCTGTATCTATAACCCCAACCTAATGTCTCTACCTGTATCTAACCTGTATCTATAACCCCAACCTAATGTCTCTACCTGTATCTAACCTGTATCTATAACCCCAACCTAATGTCTCTACCTGTATCTAACCTGTATCTATAACCCCAACCTAATGTCTCTACCTGTATCTAACCTGTATCTATAACCCCAACCTAATGTCTCTACCTGTATCTAACCTGTATCTATAACCCCAACCTAATGTCTCTACCTGTATCTAACCTGTATCTATAACCCCAACCTAATGTCTCTACCTGTATCTAACCTGTATCTATAACCCCAACCTAATGTCTCTACCTGTATCTAACCTGTATCTATAACCCCAACCTAATGTCTCTACCTGTATCTATCCTGTATCTATAACCCCAACCTAATGTCTCTACCTGTATCTAACCTGTACCTATAACCCCAACCTAATGTCTCTACCTGTATCTATAACCCCAACCTAATGTCTCTACCTGTATCTAACCTGTATCTATAACCCCAACCTAATGTCTCTACCTGTATCTAACCTGTATCTATAACCCCAACCTAATGTCTCTACCTGTATCTATCCTGTATCTATAACCCCAACCTAATGTCTCTACCTGTATCTAACCTGTATCTATAACCCCAACCTAATGTCTCTACCTGTATCTAACCTGTATCTATAACCCCAACCTAATGTCTCTACCTGTATCTAACCTGTACCTAGAACCCCAACCTAATGTCTGTCTCTCCTCTATGTTATAGTTTGAGATGCTGACCGGAACGTTACCATTCCAGGGCAACGACCGCAATGAGACCATGAACATGATCCTCAAGTAAGTCAACCACACTCGTTCTACAACATAGGTACTGTTATTTGAGTTTATTCATCAGGATCCCCTTTAGCCGACGCCAATGGGGACAGCTATTCTTACTGCGGTCAGACACATAACGAAAAATACATTACAGTATACACTACCGTTCAAAAGGTTGGGGTCATTTAGAAATGTCCTTGTTTTCGAAAGAAAAGCTATTTTTTGTCCATTAAAATAACATCAAATTGATCAGAAATACAGTGTAGACATTGTTAATGTTGTAAATGGTTATTGTAGCTGGAAACAGCTGATTTTTAATGGAATATCTACATAGTCGTACAGAGGCCCATTATCAGCAACCATCAGTCCTGTGTTCCAATGGCACGTTGTGTTTGCTAATCCAAGTTTATCATTTTAAAAGGCTAATTGATCATTAGAAAGCCCTTTTGCAATTATGTTAGCACAGCTGAAAACTGTTGTGCTGATTTAAAGAAGCAATAAAACTGGCCTTCTTGAGACTAGTTGAGTATTTGGAGCATCAGCAATTGTGGGTTATCCAGACCAGGTGATTAATGGAACTACAGGACTATAGCAGCCACTCTAGACCAGGTGATTAATGGAACTACAGGACTTTAGCAGCCACTCTAGACCAGGTGATTAATGGAACTACAGGACTATAGCAGCCACTCTAGACCAGGTGATTAATGGAACTACAGGACTATAGCAGCCACTCTAGACCAGGTGATTAATGGAACTACAGGACTATAGCAGCCACTAGACCAGGTGATTAATGGAACTACAGGACTATAGCAGCCACTCTAGACCAGGTGATTAATGGAACTACAGGACTATAGCAGCCACTCTAGACCAGGTGATTAATGGAACTACAGGACTATAGCAGCCACTCTAGACCAGGTGATTAATGGAACTACAGGACTATAGCAGCCACTCTAGACCAGGTGATTAATGGAACTACAGGACTATAGCAGCCACTCTAGACCAGGTGATTAATGGAACTACAGGACTATAGCAGCCACTGTAGACCAGGTGATTAATGGAACTACAGGACTATAGCAGCCACTCTAGACCAGGTGATTAATGGAACTACAGGACTATAGCACCACTCTAGACCAGGTGATTAATGGAACTACAGTACTATAGCACCACTCTAGACCAGGTGATTAATGGAACTACAGGACTATAGCAGCCACTCTAGACCAGGTGATTAATGGAACTACAGGACTATAGCAGCCACTCTAGACCAGGTGATTAATGGAACTACAGGACTATAGCACCACTCTAGACCAGGTGATTAATGGAACTACAGGACTATAGCAGCCACTCTAGACCAGGTGATTAATGGAACTACAGGACTATAGCACCACTCTAGACCAGGTGATTAATGGAACTACAGGGATATATATCAGCCACTCTAGACCAGGTGATTAATGGAACTACAGGACTATAGCAGCCACTCTAGACCAGGTGATTAATGGAACTACAGGACTATAGCAGCCACTCTAGACCAGGTGATTAATGGAACTACAGGACTATAGCAGCCACTCTAGACCAGGTGATTAATGGAACTACAGGGATATAGCAGCCACTCTAGACCAGGTGATTAATGGAACTACAGGACTATAGCACCACTCTAGACCAGGTGATTAATGGAACTACAGGGATATAGCAGCCACTCTAGACCAGGTGATTAATGGAACTACAGGACTATAGCAGCCACTCTAGACCAGGTGATTAATGGAACTACAGGACTATAGCAGCCACTCTAGACCAGGTGATTAATGGAACTACAGGACTATAGCACCACTCTAGACCAGGTGATTAATGGAACTACAGGACTATAGCAGCCACTCTAGACCAGGTGATTAATGGAACTACAGGGATATAGCAGCCACTCTAGACCAGGTGATTAATGGAACTACAGGACTATAGCACCACTCTAGACCAGGTGATTAATGGAACTACAGGACTATAGCACCACTCTAGACCAGGTGATTAATGGAACTACAGGACTATAGCACCACTCTAGACCAGGTGATTAATGGAACTACAGGACTATAGCAGCCACTCTAGACCAGGTGATTAATGGAACTACAGGACTATAGCAGCCACTCTAGACCAGGTGATTAATGGAACTACAGGACTATAGCAGCCACTCTAGACCAGGTGATTAATGGAACTACAGGGATATAGCAGCCACTCTAGACCAGGTGATTAATGGAACTACAGGGATATAGCAGCCACTCTAGACCAGGTGATTAATGGAACTACAGGACTATAGCACCACTCTAGACCAGGTGATTAATGGAACTACAGGACTATAGCAGCCACTCTAGACCAGGTGATTAATGGAACTACAGGACTATAGCACCACTCTAGACCAGGTGATTAATGGAACTACAGGACTATAGCAACCACTCTAGACCAGGTGATTAATGGAACTACAGGACTATAGCAGCCACTCTAGACCAGGTGATTAATGGAACTACAGGGATATAGCAGCCACTCTAGACCAGGTGATTAATGGAACTACAGGGATATAGCAGCCACTCTAGACCAGGAACATTAATAGACAAGAACAGCTCAAGGACAGAACTACATACATTTAAAAATGGCACACGTAGCCTACATATCAATACATACACACAAACTATCTAGGTCAAATAGGGGAGAGGCGTTGTGTCGTGAGGTGTTGCTTTATCTGTTTGTTTAAACCAGGTTTGCTGTTCATCTGAGCAATATGAGATGGAACGGAGTTCCATGCAATAATGGCTCTATATAATACTGTACACTTTCTTGAATTTGTTCTGGATTTGGGCTGTGAAAAGACCACTGGTGGCATGTCTGGTGGGGTAATTGTGTGTGTCAGAGCTGTGTGTAAGTTGACTATGCAAAGTATTTAGAATTTTCAACACATTAATGTTTCTTACCAGAAGAAGAAGTGAACTCTTAGTCAAAGAGAGACTGGCATGCATAGCATTTATATCAGACCTCTGATTACAATGAAGAGCTACAGCTTAACTAGGTCTTTCCTTGCAGCACTCGACCACATGACTGGACAATAATCAAGATTAGACAAAACGAGAGCCTGCAGTGTGGTGTCAAAAAAGCAGAGCATCTCTTTATTACGGACAGACCTCTCCCCATCTTGACAACCATTGAATCTATATGTTTTGACCATGTCAGTTTACAATCTAAGGTAACACCAAGTAATTTAGTCTCCTCAACTTGTTCAACAGCCACACCATTCATTACCAGATTCAGCTGAGGTGTAGAACTTTTTGTACTTTTTGATTTGTACCAAATACAATTATCTTAGTTTAGAGATGTTCAGGACCAGTTTTTTACTGGCCACCCATTCCAAAACAGACTGCAACTCTTTGTTAAGGGTTTCAGTGACTTCATTAGCTGTGGTTGCTGTTGCGTATATGGTTGAATCATCAGCATACATGGACACACATGCTTTGTTTAATGCCAGTGGCAGGTCATTGGTAAAAATAGAAAAGAGTAGAGGGCCTAGAGAGCTGCCCTGTGGTACACCACAGTTTACATGTTTGACATTAGAGAAGCTTCCATTAAAGAGAACCCTTTGAGTTCTATTAGATCGATAGCTCTGAATCCACGATATGGCAGAGGTTGAAAAGCCATAACACATACGTTTTCTCAACAACAGGTTATGGTCAATAATATCAAAGGCTGCACTGAAATCTAACAGTACAGCGCCCACAATCATCTTATTATAAATTTCTTTCAACCAGTCATCAGTCATTTGTGTCAGTGCAGAACATGTTGAGTGCCCTTGTCTATAAGCATGCTGAAAGTCTGTTGTTAATTTGTTTACAGAAAAGTAGCATTGTATTTGGTCAAAAACATTTTCCAACAGTTGACTCAGAGCTGGCAGCAAGCTTATAGGTCTGCTGTTAGAACCAGTAAAGGCCACTTTACCATTCTTGCGTAGCGGAATTACTTTGGCTTCCCTCCAGGCCTGAGGACAAATACTTTCCTCTAGGCTCTGATTAAAGATATGACAGATAGGAGTGGCTATAGAGTCAGCTACCATCCTCAGTAGCTTTCCATCTAGGTTTGTCATTATTGATCGATGACAATAATTTTTCCATCTCTCCCACACTAACTTTACAAAATTCAAACTTGCAATGCTTTTCTTTCATTGTTTTTCTATACATGAGTACGTTGGCTCACTATTCATTGGTGGCATTTCCTGCCTAAGTTTGCCCACTTTGCCAATGAAGTAATAATTTAAATAATTGCCAACGCCAAATGGTTTTGTAATGAGTAAGCCATCTGATTCGATGAAAGATGTAGTTGAATTTGTCTTTCTGCCCATAATTTCATTTAAAGTACTCCATTGTTTTCCTCCATCATTCGGTATATTATTGATCTTGGCTTCATAATACAGTTTATTTTTTATTTTATTGAGTTTAGTCACATAGTTTCTCAATTTGCAGTAAGTCAGCCAGTCAGATGTGTAGCCAGACTTATTAGCCACTCCTTTTGCCCCGTCTCTTTCAACCAGACAGTTTTTCAATTCCTCATCAATCCATGGAGCCTTAACAGTTCTAACAGTCAGTTTCCTAACAGGTGCATGTTTATCAATAATTGGAAGAAGCAATTTCATAAATTCATCAAGTGCAACGTCTGGATGCTCCTTATTCATCACATCAGACCAACAAATATTAACACATCCACATAAGAGTCACAGCTAAATCTTTTGTATGATCTCTTATACACTATTTTAGGCCCAGCTTTTGGAACTTTGGCTTTCCTGGATATAGCCACTATTGTGATCACTGCATCCAATGGGTACGGATACAGCTTTAGAACAAAGTTCTACAGTATTAGTAAAAATGTGATCGATACATGTGGATGATCTTGTTCCAGTAGTATTTGTAAACACCCTGGTAGGTTGATTTATAAAAGGAACCAGATTACAGGGACTGGTTACAGTGAGAAGCTTCCTCTTGAGCGGACAGCTTGATGAAAACCAAAACCAGTCAATATTCAGGTCCCCAAGAAAGCTCTTACCAGAACAGATACCTTGTCCTTGAACCTCAGGCCTAGGCCTGTCACCTGGGCCGGTGGTGGGTTTTCCAGTCGTGTGGGCGCGCTCAACCTCAATCTTTCAGTTTCTCCGAGGTCATTTCCCTCAGGCGAGCTGGAGGCACGGCTGTTGATTGCGCGTGCTAGCGGGCCGGGGCTAGCAGATGGATCTTCGTGGTCGTCGCAACGGGAAGCCTGTTGAAACCACATCAGACGATTTACGTCGGCAGACCAGTCGTGATGGATCGGCAGGGCTCCGTGTCAACACTAGGAGGTCCCGTCCGGTTGACAGAGAGGTAGCTAGCCGGGAGATAGCTCAAGGCTAACTGGGGTTAGCTTCAGGACAGTGGTGATTAGCCAAAAATGACAACATCCATTCGGTTGCAGCTAGCTAGTTGCGATGATCCGGTGTTAAGGTCCAGTGATTCAGTGATTCTGGCAGAAAATCCGATATAATAATAATAATAATAATATGCCATTTAGCAGACGCTTTTATCCAAAGCGACTTACAGTCATGCGTGCATACATTTTTGTGTATGGGTGGTCCCGGGGATCGAACCCACTACCTTGGCGTTACAAGCGCCGTGCTCTACCAGTTGAGCTACAGAGGACCACATATGCTCTGGCTCGATAGCGCGATGTGCAGACTGGCCGATAATTGTCCAGCTCTTAATTGTCCAGGCTAGAGCTGGTTGGTAGGTAGTGCAGGCCACAGCCACGGACAATGGTGAAGACCGCTAACGGTGGCTAATAGCAAGTAGCTAGCTAGCTGGCTAGTTTCAGCCAGAGGTTCTGGATAAAAATGTATGAAGAAATAATAGAATCCGTTCCACATTGGGTGAGGCGGGTTGCAGGAAAGTATATTTAGTTAAAGGATGGAAAGTGAGATTGAGAAATATATACGAAAAAGACAAAAAAACAGGCTATTTACATGAGGACACTACAGATAACACGACCGCACTGCTATGCCATCTTGGATATCCTATCTATATATAACTATAAATAACTGTAGAACCCAGTTCCTACATTTGAATATAAAAATGGATTTTATCAAACAACTATGCTACATTTGAGCTCTGGGACCCTCAGGATGACAAATCAGAGCAAGATTACTGAATGTAAGTACATTATTTACCTTCAGAGGTGAATGCATCAAACCAGTTGCCGTGATAAGTTTTTTGTTGTTGTGCACTCTCCTCAAACAATAGCATGGTATTTATTCACTGTAACAGCTACTGTAAATTGGACAGTGCAGTTAGATTAACAATTTAAGCTTTCTGCCCATATAAGACATGTCTATGTCCTGGAAAGTTTGCTGTTACTTACAAGAGTCATGCTAATCACATTAGCGCACGTTAGCTCAACCGTCCCATATACGGGACACCGATCCCGTAGAGGTTAACCTTTATTTGACCAGAAAGGTCAGTTAAGAATACATTCTTATTTATAGTGATGTCTCTCTCTCTCCCTCTCTCAAACATGTTTCCCACGACAAAAAACAACAAAGCGAATTAAACAAAACAAAGACAACAACAATCAGACATTAACAGTAAACAACAAGTTAATAGAATAACATCTAAAATATTCAATTATTAGCAGTTTCAAGAGTATAACATTAAAAATGTTACATAAGCTATGTACAGTGTTGTGGCAATGTGCAAATAGAAGAATGTACAAATAATGGGAAATAAATAGACTGATAAAGGTTAGATTTACATTTGTGTTTTTGACCTACTGGTTGACCTTTTCTTGTGGCAGCAGCTCACAAATTTGAGGGAAATATGTGTCTCTTCTATGATCATACGTTTGGCAGGTTAGGAAGTGCAGCTTGGTTTCCACCGCATTTTGTGGGCAGTGACCACATGCTGTCTTGTCTTGAGGAACGGGTCTGCCTATGGCGGCCTTTCTCAATAGCAAGGCTATGCTCACTGAGTCTGGACATAGTCAAAGCTTTCCTTAAGTTTGGGTCAGTCACAGTGGTCAGGTATTCTGCCACTGTGTACTCTCTGTTTAGGGCCAAATAACATTGCAGTTTGCTCAGTTTTTTTGTTGATTCTTTCAATGTGTCAAGTAATTATATATTTGTTTTCTCATGATTTGGTTGGGTCTAATTGTGTTGCTGTCCTGGGGCTCTGTGGGGTCTGTTTGTGTTTGTAGCAGAGTCCCAGGACCAGCTTACTTAGGGGACTCTTCTCCAAGTTCATCTCTCTGTATGTGATGGCTTTGTTATGGAAGTTTTGGGAATCGCTTCCTTTTAAGTGGTTATAGAATTTAACGGCTCTTTTCTGGATTTTGATAATTAGTGGGTATCGGCCTAATTCTGCTTTGCATGCATTATTTTATGTTTTTTGTTGTACACAGAGGATATTTTTGCAGAATTCTGCATGCACAGTCTCAATTTGGTGTTTGTCCCATTTTGTGAATTCTTGGTTGGTGAGCGGACCCCAGACCTCACAACCATAAAGGCCAATGGGTTCTACAGTATAACTGATTCAAGTATTTTTAGCCAGATCCTAATTGGTATGTGCCTTTTGATGCCGTAGAAGGCCCTTCTTGCCTTGTCTCTCAGATCGTTAACAGCTTTGTGGAAGTTACCTGTGGCGCTGATTTTTAGGCTGAGGTATGAATAGTTTCCAGAGGGGACTCTTCTCTAGGTTCATCTCTCTGTATGTGTTGGCTTTGTTATGGAAGGTTTGAGAATCACTTATTTTTAGGTGGTTGTAGAATTTAACGGTTCTTTTCTGGATTTTTATCATTTGTAGGTATAGTCCTAATTCTGGATATTTTTGCAGAATTCTTAATTGGGTGTTTGTCCTGTTTTGTGAATTATTGGTTGGTGAGTGGACCACAAACAGGGGGCAATGGGTTCTATAACTGATTAAAGTATTTTTAGCCAGATCGTAATTGGTATGTCAAATGTTATGTTCCCTTTTGATGCCGTAGAAGGCTCTTCTTGCCTTGTCTCTCAGATCATTCACAGCTTTGTGGAAGTTACCTGTGGTGTTGATGTTTAGGCCGAGGAAGGTGTAATTCTTTGTGTGCTCTAAGGCAACAATG
The DNA here is from genome assembly GCF_964263955.1 of Coregonus lavaretus. NCBI lineage: Eukaryota > Metazoa > Chordata > Actinopteri > Salmoniformes > Salmonidae > Coregonus > Coregonus lavaretus. Next base: position 11,117 of record NW_028162211.1, on the reverse strand, counting down.
TGTAGATAGAATTTATGGTCGTGGTCCTGGCAACTGGACCTTTTTTGGAACACCATTATATTTGTCTTGCTGAGATTTACTGTCAAGGCCCAGGTCTGACATAATCTGTGCAGAAGATCTAGGTGCTGCTGGAGGCCCTCCTTGGTTGGGGACAGAAGCACCAGATCATCTGCACCAGATCAATCGTTGACATATATGTTGAGTCTCAAGCTTTTTTTAATTCAACAAAGCATTTTTTTTTTGTCAATTAGTATGTGCAGGGTGTATACATGGTCTGTCGTACGATATTTTGGTAAGACGCCAATTTGACATTTGCTCCGGACATTGTTTTCACTCGCTCTCTCCTCTCTCCTCTCTCTCCTCTCCTCTCTTTCTCCCTCCCTCAGAGCTAAGTTAGGGATGCCTCAGTTCATGAGTCTAGAAGCCCAGAGTCTGCTGAGAATGCTGTTTAAACGCAACCCTGCTAACCGCCTGGGTAAGTCTCTTTGTTTATTTGGATCCCCATTAGCTTTTGCAGAGGCAGCAGCTATTCTTCCTGGGGTCCACAAAAAACATGACAAGTAACAAAACACTGATAGAACAGTCACACAAATTAACCACCTGTGTGTGTGTGTGTGTGTGTGTGTGTGTGTGTGTGTGTGTGTGTGTGTGTGTGTGTGTGTGTGTGTGAGAGAGTGAGTGAGTTACTGTCAGTTGTCTCGCTGTTGTGTGTGTGTTTTACTGACGGTGCGCTGCATCTGTGTAGGGGCTGGGGCTGATGGGGTGGAGGAGATCAAACGTCACGCCTTCTTCTCAACCATCGACTGGAACGTGAGTCTCTCTCACACACAAAAGTGAAATAAACACACTTTAGAAGACACAAAACAATATAAAACGATGAGAAAGTAACAGTTAACATTGACCAGTTAACATTACACTCACAAAGGGTTCAGAAAGATGGACATTTCCAGTGTTCTATTATCAGCTGTTTTAGTATGAATAGTAGGGGAAGATATATTGGTGGTATTTACAATGTTGTTTGGTTCCACTGGTTGCCCTTTTCTCAGGGCTTTGTGATGGAAGGTATCGCTTCCATTTAGGTGATTGTAGAATTTAACAGCTCTTTTCTGGATTTTTATAACTAGCGGGTGTCCTAATTCTGTTCTGCATATATTGTTTGGGGTTTTTGCGTTGCACACAATGTATATTTTTGCAGAATTTTGCATGCAGTCTGAATTGGGTGTTTGTCCCATTTTGTGAATTATTGGTTGGTGAGTGGACCCCAGACCTCACAACCATAGAGGGATATGGGTTCTATAACTGATCTTATTTGGGATGTCAAGGTTTATGTTCCTTTTGATGGTGTAGAAGGCCCTTCTTGCCTTGTTCAGGTTGAGGTATGTATAGTTTTTTGTGTAATTATTTGTGTGCTGAAGGGCAACAGTGTCTAGATGGAATTTGTATTTGTTGTCTTGGCAACTGGACCTTTTTTGGAACACCATTATTTTTGTCTGGCTGAGATTTACTGTCAGGGCCCAAGTCTGACAGAATCTGTGCAGAAGATCTAGGTGCTGCTGTAGGCCCTCCTTGGTTGGGGACAGAAGCACCAGATCATCAGCAAACAGTAGACATTTGACTTCAGATTCTAGTAGGGTGAGGCTGGGTGCTGCAGACTGTTCTAGTGCCCTCGCCAATTGGTTGATATATATGTTGAAGAGGGTGGGGCTTAAACTGCATCCCTGTCTCACCCCACGGCCCTGTGGAAAGAAATGTGTGTGTTTTCTGCCAATTTGACCTGCACAGTTGTTTGTGTACATGGATTTTATAATGTTGTATGTTTTTCCCCCAACACCACTTTCCATCAATTTGTATAGCAGACCCTCACGCCAAATTGAGTCAAAAGCCTTTTTGAAATCAACAAAGCATGAGAAGACTTTGCCTTTGTTTTGTTTAGTTTGTTTGTCAATTAGAGTGTGCAGGGTGAATACGTGGTCTGTCATACGGTAATTTGGTAAAAAGCCTATTTGACATTTGCTCAGTACATTGTTTTCACTGAGGAAAGGTTGGAGGGTTTGTATTTTGTCCTGTAGTTCATTCAATGTAATTGGAGAATCTAGTGGGTTCTGGTAGTCTTTAATAGTTGATTCTAAGATTTTTATTTGATCATGTACATGTTTTTGCTATTTGTTCTTTGTTATAGGGCCAAAAAGATTGGAGAAGTGGTTTACCCATACATCTCCGTTTTGGATAGATAGCTCTTCGTGTTGTTGTTTGTTTAGTGTTTTCCAATTTTCCCAGAAGTGGTTAGAGTCTATGGATTCTTCAATTACATTGAGCTGATTTCTGACATGCTGTTCTTTCTTTTTCCGTAGTGTATTTCTGTATTGTTTTAGTGATTCACCATAGTGAAGGCGTAGGCTCAGGTTTTCTGGGTCTCTATGTTTTTGGTTGGATAGGTTTCTCAATTTCTTTCTTAGGTTTTTGCATTCTTCATCAAACCATTTGTCATTGTTGTTAATTTTCTTAGGTTTTCTGTTAGAGATTTTTAGATTTGATAGGGAAGCTGAGAGGTCAAATATACTTTTTAGGTTTTCTACTGCCAAGTTTACACCTTCACTATTACAGTGGAACGTTTTGTCCAGGAAGTTGTCTAAAAGGGATTGAATTTGTTGTTGCCTAGTTGTTTTTTGGTAGGTTTCTACACTACTTTCTTTCCATCTATGGCATTTCTTAATATTGTGCAGTGCCTTTGGCTTTGATGCTTCATGATTGAGAATTGCTCTGTTCAAGTAGGCTGTGATTTTGCTGTGGTTTGATAGGGGTGTCAGTGGGCTGACTGAACACTCTGAGAGACTGGGTTGAGGTCAGTGATAAAGTAATCTACAGTACTACTGCCAAGAGATGAGCTGTACCGTAGGAGTCTCCTCGAAGCCTACCATTGACTATGTACAGGATGAGATGGTAAAAGCTTTGTGTTCCATAGTGTCTAGTGTTGGTTTCATGTGGTTTAGGCCCGGACCATTACAGTAGCTGTGAGCAGAGCATGTTGAGCATCTGATACATACCTCTTAGGTCGCAGGATGGGGCTTGGGCGGGTGTATTAGTGGGGGTTGGGCCTGTTGCTCTGCTCACGGCCTGGGCATATGAGGGGTGTCCGTTGCTTCTGTGTGAGGTGCTGGGGTTGCGGTTGAGGGTGACGTCCTTCAGGGTCCTGGCAAAAGTTGGGATTGCTGCCTTGTAGAGGTGGACCTGGTCGTAATGGCTGTTCCAGTCCAGGGTGGAGTGGAGAGCCAGGTAGACAGTAGGTTTTGAGGCACAGTCACAGGAAAGGCTTGCATTCACCCGCTGTATGGTGGCAAGGGGAATGTCTTTTCGTGGTACTCTCTCTGACTCTCTCAATTCAATTCAGTAGACTTTATTGACATGGCAAGTAAAATTACTTACATTGTCAAAGTATACATATAACAAAAATGGTGGGACCAACAGCAATAATAATAGTAGTAGTGGAAATGGGATTACCATTAACAGCAACTACAACAACACTATTAATGAGAATAACAATACATTAAAGCAATAGTAGTCGACCAATCTCAACATGACTGAGAAGACACATTACATGGTATGAAAGCCAAGACAAA